>NC_055995.1:41877901-42177901 GCF_018446385.1 Zingiber officinale
ACTTGAACCCTAGTCCCAAGCCTTAAAGGTTTCAGCCACAAGAAGTTTAAGGGCCTAGGAAACTTAGAACCTAACCTAATTATGCTCATGATGTTCCTTGTAATAATTGATATGAAATTGGTTTAGGGTTTCCCATGCTTTTATGACACTTGAAACCTAGTTCCAAGCCTTAAAGGTTTCAGCCACAACAAGTTTAAGGGCCTAGGAAACTTGGAACCTAACCTAATTATGCTCATGATGTTCCTTGTAATAATTGCTATGAAATTGGTTTAGGGTTTTTCATGCTTTTATGACACTTGAAACCTAGTTCCAAGCCTTAAAGGTTTCTGCCACAACAAGTTTAAGGGCCTAGGAAACTTAGAACCTAACCTAATTATGCTCATGATGTTCCTTGTAATAATTGCTATGAAATTGGTTTAGGAATTCCATGCTTTTATGACACTTGAAACCTAGTTCCAAGCCTTAAAGGTTTCGGCCACAACAAGTTTAAGGGCCTAGGAAACTTGGAACCTAACCTAATTATGCTCATGATGTTCCTTGTAATATTTGCTATGAAAGTGGTTTAGGGTTCACATGCTTGAATGTTGATTTTAACCCAATGTAATGCTTGATAAGATTCGGCCATGATAAGTTTATAAGCTTAGGAAACCTAGAACCTAACCTAAACATGCTCATGATGTTTCCTTATGGTATATGATATGATATTGGTTTAGGGTTCACATGCTTGTATGTTGATTTTTAACCTAAGTCACAACTATATGTTTCGGCCATTATATGACATTAGGGTTAGAAATCTAAATATGATTCCCATGTATCTCACATGCAATGTTTTATAATGTGGTAAGAGCTTGCTATGCTTCTATGTTTAATTATGTATACTTATGATCTATGTATGTTGGTAACCCTTATGCTGTGCTGTGCGCCCAAGTTATGCATGCTATTTATGATGAGCTGTGTGCCCAATTTATGCATGATATTATGATGAGATGTGTGCCCAAATTATGCATGCTATTTATGATGAGCTGTGTGCCCAAACTATGCATGCTTTTATGATGAGCTGTGTGCCCAAACTATGCATGTATTTATGATGTGCTGTGTGCCCAAATTATACATGCTATTATGATGAGCTGTGTGCCCAAATTTTGTATGGTATGATATGATAAGGAATATGATGTGCATGAAATAATAAGAACCATGATATGTATGACATGCTACTTTACTTTATATGGCTTGTACCAAGGGTGGGCTCCATAAGCGCCCCGGGGTCGATGGACTAAGAAACGGGCCTCGTTAGGGATGGACTCCTAAGTGCCCCTAGGTCGATGGACTAAGAAACAGGCCTAGTATGTATGCCTTGTAGGGTTCAAGACTTGCTACCTTGGACCTACACAGGACGCACACATTTATGTATGTGGTACAAGCCGGGGCCCTAATCATGTTATGATTATGTTTAAGTATGTATGTAATAAGTTTTCAAAAGACATGTTGCATATATTTTTCATGATACATGTTTTTGAAAGTCATCTCGCATAACACTTTATGATTATGTATGATATGCAATGATACTTATGATTATGATATGTTATGCTAGGATGCACTTTATGATTATGTTACGATATGCCATGATGCTTATGATTATGATATGTTATGCTAGGATGCACTTTATGATTATGTTATGATATGCCATGATACTTATGATTATGGTATGTTATGCTAGAATGCACTTCATGATTATGTTATAATATGCCATGATACTTATGATTATGATATGTTATGCTAGAATGCACATTATGATTTTACCATGATATGCCATGATACCTTACGATTATGTTACGATATGATGCTTCTATACATGATATGATTAGTTGTCTTTATGTTTTATGCCTTGAAGATTAAGTTATGCTATACGGTTTTTGTGAGTAGGAAAGGATCTTACTGAGCCTTGTGTGCTCACAGCTTACTTTCCTTGTACCACAGATAAGGGCAAAGAATGGATGTACTAAGGGAGCAGCAGGAGGGGGGGGGGGCAAGAAGGACGTGTGTAGTAGTGACTCGGCTAAAGAGAAAGACCTGCTTCTAGTTAATAAGAATTATACTTATGTCGTTCTTTTATGACTCCATGACATTACATCATGCTCTTTAGTATTATGGCTTAAATTTATGTTAAGCATGTTATGTGACTCATATGATAGGTAGTTAGTGATGATGATTTGAAAAGTAAAGGAAAAGTTTTAAAGAAAAAAATATACTATAGATAAGACTTCCGCTGTTTTAAGAAGAAAAGATAAGTAACCCCCGTCAGCTTAAGCAGGAAGGGGCGGGGCGTTACAACTTAGCTAAGCCTTTTGCAAACATTGAATTTTGAAAATATAGTTTTAGTTTTAAAAGATACTTAGCTTAAAAACTTAATTTTGAAAAAATAGGAGCAAGAATTTATGAAATTTTAGGACGAAGAGGGAGTAACTAAAAATTTAAATTAGGTTATTTAATCAAATTCAGTTGGTCCTTAAGTCTAAGAATGAGTCAGGTTAAATAGATGTTAAGTTATCCAAATTGTTTTGATCAGGTATCAGAGCCCTAAAGCATGCTCAATCTTACAATCTCCATTTGAAAAGTTTTTCAAAAGATATTTAATTAAATTTGGAAAGCTCTTCAAAAGTTACTTGATAATTAGCTTGACTCCGTTCACTCCCTCTTAATTAATGCAAACATGAATCCCTAGGGTCCTAGAGTCCAAGCATGTATAAAATATAATAGGTCTTTTATATTTTGTCTAATTTTCCATCTCACCCATTCTAGGTTTTTAGGCATGTTTAGCTTATGAGTGAGTGTCAGATAAAGTTAACTTTGACAATAAAACTATTGAAAATATAAGTTTTAATTTCAAATTAGTAAATATTAAACTTTGAGACTATAATAAAAATTAATTGGAGTTAACATTTGCAATCATAATATGATTTGAGAATTAAAGATTTTTAAACCCTTTTAAATTAATATTCTGAAATTAATTGACTAATATTTTGAAATTAATTGACTAATATTTTGAAAAAATTTTTAAATGATTTTGGAATGAATTTTCAAAAGATTTTTGAAATGAATTTTCAAAGGATTTCTGAAATAAATTTTAAATGATTTTGAAATTGATTTTCAAAAGATTTTTCAAATAAATTTTTAAATGATTTTAAAATGAAATTTTAAAAGATTTTTAAAAATATTTTAAAAGATTTTTCAAATATTTTTGAAATAAAGTTTCAAAAGATTTTTAAATAATTTTGAAATTAAGTTTTAAAAGATTTTTAAATAATTTTTAAAAAGATTTTACAAATAATTTTGAAATTTAGTTTTAAAAGATTTTTAAATAATTTTTAAAGATTTTACAAATAATTTTGAAATTAAGTTTTTAAAAGATTTTTAAATAATTTTTAAAAGATTTTACAAATAATTTTGAAATTAAAATATTTTTAAAATGATTTTAAAAATATTTTTCAAATAATTTTGAAATTAAGTTTTAAAAGATTTTAAAAATGATTTTGAAAGATTTTTCTAATAATTTTGAAATTAAGTTTTTAAAAGATTTTTAAATAATTTTTAAAGATTTTACAAATAATTTTGAAATTAAGTTTCAAAAGATTTTTAAAATGATTTTTAAAAAGATTTTTCAAATAATTTTGAAATCAAGTTTTCAAAGATTTTTAAAATGATTTTTAAATATTTTTCAAATAATTTTGAAATCAAGTTTTAAAAGATTTTTAAAATGATTTTTAAAGATTTTTCAAATAATTTTGAAATCAAGTTTTAAAAGATTTTTCAAATAATTTTGAAATCAAGTTTTAAAAGATTTTTCAAATACTTTTGAAATTAAGTTTTAAAATATTTTTAAAATATTTTTCAAATATTTTTGAAATTAAGTTTAAAAAGATTTTTTAAAATAATTTTGAAATTAAGTTTAAAAAGATTTTTTAAAATAATTTTGAAATTAAGTTTTCAAATATTTTTAAAATGATTTTGAAATTAAGTTTTAAAAGATTTTTAAAATGATTTTGAATTTAAGTTTTAAAAGATTTAAAATAATTTTGAAATTAGGTTTTAAAATATTTTTAAAATGATTTTGAAATTAAGTTTTAAAAGATTTAAAATAATTATGAAATTAAGTTTTAAATGATTTTTAAAATGATTTTGAAATTAAGTTTTAAAAGGTTTTGAAAGTAATTTTGAAAAGTTTTTTTTTTAAGTAATTTTGAAATTGATTTTGAAAAGTTTTTTTTAAAGTAATTTTGTAATTGATTTTGAAAAGATTTTGAAAGTAATTTTGAAATTATTTTTGAAAAGATTTTTTAGATTAATTTCATTTAAAATTATATTAATTTGAATTAAATATAGTTACTAATTTAATTTGAATTTGAATTTCAAATTCCTTAGTCATCTCACCCGATCTAAATTTTTAATCAGGTACTCTTATAATTGTTGTGAGATGAATTGAGGTTTAATTTAAGGGTTTGGTTTAACTTTGTGTTAGATTTAGGTTTAGCTTTGGATTCAACTAGTAAGCGTTGTTTGAATAAACTTCTGGGGTATGGTGAGTCACAAGGACCTCATTAAAGTAATCATGGCTTCGAGGTTTCCCAAATAGTCCTACCCATTGAACTTAATACTAAACCTTGGTCTAACTAGTTAGGATTCATTTAAGGGTAGCTTCGGTCAGTTCCACTTGGCCAAATGTGTAACACCCCACCCTCCTCGCTACTAGGTTGTTCACATGTAAAGATCAATACATAAACTCTAAAAAAAACTCAAAACATACAATTAACTAGCAGCGGAAGATTAAATGACTCATCTAATACATTCTTAATAAATGACAATCTTAATAAATTCTTATGCTAGGTCCCAAGGCTTCTATAGTCCAAGCATCACACATCCATCCGCATCTGCAGTAAGAGGAAGTGCAATCTATAAGCAAAATTTGCTTAGTAAGCGCTATCTAACTCACAAAATCACGAATATGCATGTATACGAAAAGAACTAGAAACTATATGCTCTAAAAAGAAATAAAGCATAAACATAACTGCTCATGTCAAACTAATAGCAAAGAAAAGCTAAGGAATCTACTCATGTAATTCTAATAGCTAATCATACTACTCATCTAATAGGTAAACATGAAAACTACTCATCCACTAGATAAACATGGTAGAATAAAGAACTAAACTTACTGATTTTCAGAACTATGTGAAAACTTATTTTACTTGTTCAAACTTAATCTTTAATACTTTATGTTTATGTAAAACTCGTTTTACTTGTTCAAAAACTTATACTTATAATACTTCAAAATAATAATCTAACCTTAATTACCCTGCCAGGTGGTCTACTCTTGTTTACCCATTTCGGGTAGATTAAGTTCGGTTACCCAGTCGAGTAATTTAGTTGGGGGTACCAGCTATACTGGATCCTCCTTTTATTTTTTATTTGACTTAAATTGAATTTTTAATTTTAATTGAATTTTGAATTTTTAATTAAATTTTGAATTTTGAATTTTAATTTAATTTCGAATTTAATTGAATTTTGAATTTTAATTTAATTTATTTTCAAATTTTGAATTTTAAATTTTAATTTAATTTCAAATTTTTAATTTGATTTTGAATTTTAATTTAAATTTTTAATTTTGAATTTTGAATTTTAATTTAATTTCGAATTTTTAATTTAATTTTGAATTTTAATTTAATTTTGAATCTAATTGATTTTTGAATTTTGAATTTTAATTTAATTTTAAATTTTTAATTGAATTTTGAATTTTGAATTAAGTTCGTTTTATTAGTATCGTTTTTCTTTTTGCTCCCCCTGGATCATAGCCTCGATATGGTCTATCGAGGTAGTGTATTTGATCATTCGGGATCCAATATTGACCAAGTCCAATTTGATTAATCAATTTGGACTTGGGGACCCATGCTTGGACTGTTTTTCTATTTGTTCTTTTTACAAGAGATAAGTAGGATTTATATTTTCTTTTTGGTTTAAATCCTAGACCAGTTTTATTGTAAACGACTCTTTGTGTCCCAAGAATTAGGTCAAGATTATTGGAACCTAAAGAAAACCGTTCCAGTATTTTCTCCAGATCCTTGACTTGAGTTTTCAGACTGGAGTTCTCTTCTTCAAGTTTTTGAACTTGAATTGAGTTTCCGGTCTGAACTGGTTCAGTCAAAGATTTGGAGTCAATCACTTTTTAAGGACAACTACTTCCTTTAGAAGTGACTTAATTCTAAGATTCGACTTAGCTAATTTGCGTAATAAATAATTGACTAAGTTATTGAGTCGAGGGATACTTACAGAGGGATCGGGCCCTTCGGAAATGGATACGAATCCGTGGCTTCGCTCGGACTCGGCCTCTGACTCGATCTCGCTCTCGGATTCGTCGATCTGGTCCCGGGCCATCAGCGCAAGTAAACTCGTCTGATCGAGTTCATCGTCGTCGTCTTCTGAGGAAGATTCGTCCTATGTCGCCTTTAAGGCCTTCTTCCTTCTTTGCTTCTTTACATCCTTTTGATTAGGGCAGTTGGCCTTGATGTGCCTCTTCTGGTTGCACCCGTAGCAGATAACCTCGAACTTTGCCTTAGAACTTGGTTGGGCCTCCTTGGATTGGACTACCTTTTTTAGGTCCTTCTTGTTGATGCCTTTCTTCTTCTTATAGAGTCTCTTCACAAGGTTCATGAGCTCGGTTGTTAGTTCTTCATCTTCATCATCTGAGTCGAGTTCTTCTTCTGACTCTGGTTCAGTTCTTCATCATGATCTCGGTTCGCGCGTTCGACTAGTACCTGCAACCAAAGCAACCCCCTTCTGGGTTGGTTATGCATTAGTCTGCTCATGTAATTCAAACTCACAGAATAATTCATCTAACTTTATTGAAGATAAATCCTTGGAGACTTTGTAGGCATCTACCATTGATGCCCACAATGTGCTCCTTGAAAACGAGTTTAGTGCTAACCTTATGACGTCCCGATTCTCTACCTTTTGCCCGATTTCGTGGAGTGAATTGAGGATGTCTTGAATTCTTGCGTGCAGTGAACTTGCCATCTCACCTTCCTGCACTTTCAGATTATATAATTTATTAAGTAAAAGATCTCTTTTACTTACCTTGAAATCGGAGGTCCCTTCGTGAAGCTCGATCAGCTTCTCCCATAGCTCCTTGGCGCTTAAGAATGGACCTACACGGTTTAGTTCCTCCTTTGTTAGTCCGCACTGGAGGGTACACGTTACTCTGGCATTTGCCTCCACCTTCTTGATTAATGCATGTTCCCAATCCTCGCAGGGTGTAGGATTTTCGTCTTTATCCTTTGGCAGATCCAAACTAGCCTTGACGATCATTCACGTCTCGAACTGGATCTTCAGGAAGTTCTCCATTCTTCCCTTCCAGTAACCAAAATCCTCTCCGGTGAAGAGCGGGGGACGGACAGTGCTATAACCCTCTTGTTGGGCCATTTTAGATCAACTAAGAGAAAAAAATAAACAACAAGAAAATTCCAGGACTGGTCCTGGATTAGTAGTGCGGGAAGTATTTAAAAGAAAACAATCTCGAGTCGTGTTGCACCAACTTCGAGCAAAAACCGATTCGAGAAAAGAATTAGAATATAGCTATAAAGCTAAATTCTAATTGACTCCGAAAATCTAAAAATACCACGAAAAATTGTTTTGAATGGTGGTTGCACTGATTCAAAATGACCATGCTCTGATACCAATTGTTGGATCGAGAAGCGCTAGAGGGGGGGGGGGGTGAATAGCGCTCGTGGCTATTTCGTTCGATTCGTAAAACTATCGGAGTTAAAACACGCAGCGGAATAAAGAAACACAAACATAGAGACACAGGGGAATTTACTTCGTTCGGAGCCTAGATCGACTCCTACTCGAAGGCCCGCGATCCTTGATCACTTTCCGTGGGAAACAACTAATAGCTCGAATAGAATTACAAGTGAAGTACAATAATCAATAAGAAATAATTAAATTATACCGACGACAATATCAATAACTGAAGATTCGGAGCTCTGGGTCGTCGGAGGGTCGTTGCAGCACTTCGGGATCGTGTCGTTAGCAGCTAGTCGCAGAAGGATTGCTTGGAGTGAGTTGTTCTGAGCTGCTGGTCGAAACCCTCATTTATACTGTGTTCAAGGCACCTTCAAACCCTCTCAAGGCGCCTCCAGCCCGCCAAGTCACATGCGTGAATCAACACAGACCTGGTCGAACTCTATCTGGTTCAAGGTGCCTTCAGCCTCTCCAAGGCGCTTTCAGCCTTCGGTCCAAGGCACCTTGAGCTTCATTCAAGGTGCCTCCAGTCTGTTGCGCTGGCTTTTCCTGGCTCGCACCCGAGGCGCCTCCAAGCTCCATGGAGGCGCCTCGGACACTGTTCATCCGAGGTTAACTTGTGCTCCTTTGGTCTTGCAAAAGTGTTAGTCCCAAACACATACCCTGCAAACCAAAGTTAGCACAAAATAACAGTAAATATGATAACAGAATATAATGACAGTCTCCGGACTGTTCGGGTCTGACTTCGGATTTCCCATCGGAAACCCTAGGTCGACCCGACGCCTACTGTTCCCTCTACGGGGAATGCGTCCTCACCTACTCCACTCAGGAGATTTACTTGATGCTAGTGCGATCCTCCAGATCTACTGGACTTTTTCTCGGTGCTTGATGCTTTCGAACTTTTTGCTGGACTTCCGCTTCCTGGTTGGTCCAGTCTTTCACCTGGTTCGCGACACCAGGACTTTCCACCTAGGGTTACCCCCCTAGGACTTTTGCCTGAAGCACTTGACCCACCAAGACTTTCCGCATAGGGTTAACACCCCCTATGACCTAGGGTTATCACCCCCTAGGGTTTTCACCTGCCTAACCACAGTTAGGACTTTCCTGAAATACTTAGTCAAGCACGTTAGATCACAACACACCTTAACTTTGAATCATTTGCCATTATCTAAACTCAATTTCGATCGCCGGATGCTTCCCGCACCAACAACATGTTGTACAAAAAAACCTAGAACCTCACCTTAGGTTTCGGCCAAGATGAAACATATGGTTTAGATCAAAGTGTTGAAACCTAAACATGCTTGTTTATGCTCCTTCATGATACATGATTTATTACATGTTGTTAGTTAAGTTTTCATGCTACATGTTGTACAAATAAAACCTAGAACCTCACCTTAGGTTTCGGCCAAGATGGAACATGAGGTTTAGATCAAAGTGTTGAAACCTAAACATACTTGTTTATGCTTCTTCATGATACATGATTTATTACATGTTGTTAGTTAAGTTTTCATGCTACATGTTGTACAAATAAAACCTAGAACCTCACCTTAGGTTTCGGCCAAGATGGAACATGAGGTTTAGAGCAAAGTATTGAAACGTAAACATGTTTGTTTATGCTCCTTCATAATACATGATCTATTACATGTGGTTAGTTAAGTTTTCATGCTATATGATGTATAAACAAAACCTAGAGTCTTACCTTAGGTTTCGGCCAAGGATGAACACATGGTCTAGGGCAAGGTTTTGAAATCTAACCATGCTTGTTTTATGCTTCTTCATGATATATGATTTCCTATGCAATGTTAGGTTAAATTTCCATGGCTTATGTTGCATGAAAAACCTAGAAACACCACCTTGAGGTTTCGGCCAAGGTTGAATATTAGAGTTAGAACCTCACTTATGGTTACCAAAGGACTCACTTGCTATGCTATGTAAGTTGCAAAAGTTTCATGCTTCAAATTGATTAAAGGAAAATTTAAAACATGCCTTCATGTTTCGTCCTAGATAAGAAGAATGAGGTTAAGAAGCTACCTAGGGTTCCTAAGGTCTTACATGCTATGATTAATGATTATGAAGACTTAGGTAGTTGATTTCATGTATCCATGTTGTTTGAAAATCTATGATGTATGTTTATATGTTTCGGCCAAGCATGATTTAGGGCTTGTAGGAAGTTTCAAAAACCTTAATCATGTATGATGTTGACTCTTATGATATGAGATGAATTTTTATGTCACCATGTTAATTGATATGTGCACTTCATGTGATCATGTTATGTTTTTATGAGATGCTATATAATGTGCACTTCATGTTATCATGTTATGTTTTTATGATATGCTATATGTTATGTGCACTTGGTGCCATCATGCTATGTTTATGCATGGCTTACGTAAGATGAAAAGCCTAAGAGATGCTTCCCTTAAGTTTGGATCAAGAGCACTCTTCATGATATGACAAGAATATGAAATGTTATGAAATGACAAGAATATGATATGTTATGATATGATATGATATGACATGTATGGCTTGTACCAAGGGTGGGCTCCACAAGCGCCCCTAGGTCGATGGTCTATGAAACGGGCCTAGTAAAAGGGATGGGCTCCTAAGTGCCCCTAGGTCGATGGTCTATGAAACGGGTCTAGTTCCTACTAGGTTCAAGATTAGCTACCTTGGATCTATTTAGGATGCGTGCATTTATGTATGTATGTGGTACAAGCTGGGCCCTCATGTTGAGATTATGTTTAAGTATGTATATGATATATGTTTTCAAAAGGACATCTTGCATATACTGATTTCATGATACATGCTTTCAAAAGATCATCTTGCATTTACAAGTTCATGTTATATGTTTTCTTTATGCTTCTTAAAGATGCTCTTGAAATATGTCCATGATGTTTAGATGATCATGTTACTACTTTATGTTTATGTCCTCACATGATATGATATGACTTTATGTTCATGCTCTCACATGATATGATATGACTTTATGTTTATGCTCTCACATGTTATGTTATGCTCTCACATGTTATGTTATGATTTACCAAATGAACATGTTATCACTTTATGTTCATGCATGAATCATGGTTTTTGTGAGTAGGAAAGGGACTTACTAAGCCTATGGGCTTATAGTTTTATGTTTCCTTGTACTGCAGAAAAAGGAAAGGAATGACTAAAGTAAGAGGAGCAACAGGAAGGGCAAGTGTGTGTGTGACAGTGGTACGGTGGAAGAAAACTGCTATATGTTTTTAAGTTCTAAGTTGCTTAAGAACCATGGGTTATCTTTATGTTTCATGCTAGTATGCTTATGATAACATGAAATATGCTTCAAGTAGTTGGTATTAATTAAGTTGTATGCATGAATACTAGTAAGTCTACATGTTCAGTATGATAAGCATAATGATTAGTGTAGTTTTAAAAAAAATAAATAACTGTTTCCGCTGCCATGATTTTATATATATGCACGTATGTAAGTAAGTAACCCGTCCCTCCTTAAGCAGTGGGAGGGCGGGCGTTACAAAGTTGAGGTAAGCAACTAGAGGAGCGACAGTGAGGTTGAGTTCATGAAGGGAACAACCTAAGGTCGCTGATCCAACTGAAGAAACCGGGTAGGTTTCTAAGTTGAGATCAAGACAGTTCTACTGTTTATATTATTACTCATGCATTTTATATTACTGTGCTAATCTTTGTTTTGCAGGATTATTGCCTAACACTGTTTTGTAGGTTCGACCCGATCGGTCGAGCGAACATGAGGATCGGTCGACCGAACCAGGTTAACTCAAAGAAGGTATCAGTTCAAACTAAAACAGAGTTCAGTTCGATCAAAGCTTGATCAGTTTACCGAACTAGAGGATCGGTTGACCGAACCATGATGACTCAGCACAACCAGTTCATCAGCACCGATCAGCAGCTAAAGGAAAAGAAGAGGATCGGTCGACCGAACCATTAAAGATCAGTTAATGTCAGAGATTGAGCCAGCGTCAGACTCCAGCCAGGAAAGGATAGGAGCTGGTTCGGTTGACCGAACAGAGGTATCGGTCAACCGAACCTCCATTACACCTATAAAATGAGGCTTGAAGTCTGAGGCCAGAACAACTCTTCTGATTATCTCAAAAGCTCTTCTTCGCGTACGGATTGTGCTACACATCTTTAACAGCTCAGCAAGTCACTCCGTCTGGAAGTACCGACCAAGCTACATCCTACGCATACTATTGTCGGTATATTTATTTTGTATTGCACTTAATTTTAAATAAGATAGTAGGGTTGTTACTATCTTATACTTCTTGTATCTGTACGATCTGCTTCTTTCCGAATGTTTCGGAAAGAAGAGTTATAGTGATTGCCCATCGGTGCGGTCAAGGACCGCGGGCCTTCGAGTAGGAGTCGAGCTAGGCTCCGAACGAAGTAAATGAACCTGTCTCCCTTTTTACTTTCCGCTGCACGATTCTGATTTAAAAGTAAAAGAAGAGTTTTAAAAGAAGCGATATTCACCCTCCCCCCCTCTATCGCTCGGATCCGATCTATCTACAATAATCTAGCTTAAAACTTTACTCAAACTTCAAAATATAGGGTCATACCAATTGCTCCAACATCATATAGGCATAATAAAGTCAGACCATGGAATACACATATCATCCAATCGAGAAAGTTAAACAAACATTTGAATTGAAATTCGATGGCAACAATTACATCGGGCTACTCTCTAATCCTAGAATCAAGAAGAACTAATTCATGGAGATGGAGTTATAATAGAAAGACATCAATCTACAACTCAAAATTGAAAATAGAGAGAGGAGAAAGCTTATTAAAAATTCACATATTAATTCACATTATTAAAATTTTTAATTTTTGAAAACATATAGAATATTTTAAGTGATAGGGATTTTTTCAAAAATTAATTTTGAATAAGATTATTTATGTACCTTTTTTCAAATTTTGTTAAGTATACAAAGAATTTTAATATTGAATATTTTTCAACAAAATTTTTGCTAAGTACTCAAAAATCTTTTGCTTAGTACTTAATATTTTTCAAAATTAAATTTTTGCTAATATTTTTAGAAACCAAGTTTTTTAAAAGGATTTTCAAAATATTTTGAAGTTTTGATGTTGAGATGGTATTTTTCAAGTAATAAAAAGATTTTCGTAACAATATTTTGAAATATAGAGAATATGCTTTTCAAACTATTTTTGTAAAGTAATTTTCAAGATCCTATATTTCAAAGCAATTTTCAAAAAATTTTTCAATATATTTTTCAACGTGTAAAAACATAATAATTGTTCAAATGTCTTTTTAAAATTTTTTTTTATAAAGACCACCCTCTTAACCTGACACACCCTTAGGATATCCTCTTTAACCACAAGACATACCTAGGTGTCTAGGGTCTAAGATTCTATAGTTGACCTAAGAATTTTGACTCTAAGTGTTGGTCAACAATCATAATTTTTAAAATTATATAAGTTTCCAAAACTTGTATATATAATACACCCAAACAAGCATGAAATACATTAAACCATTTATGTTGAATGACTATTTTGAAAATAGTTTTAATAAAATAATCATAAAAAATTTGAAAACTTTTTTTTCAAAATATTTTCAATTTAATGTTCCTTAACATCTCACATATTCTAAGTGTCTCATTATAATCAACCACAGTAACCTAAAATTTCCATGAGATGTTTTATCAATTTTACTTGATTGAAAATTTAAGTTTGAATTAAGAGATTATTTAACTTTGTGTTAGATTTAAGTTTAACCTTTAGTCAATTAAGTGGATATTTCTAGACTTATTTTCCAAGTCATGGTGAGGCACAGGGGCTTTCTTAATCGGATCAACGACCACTTACTTAGAAAAGTCCATTCAAGAAATTGTACACTCAACCAACTTATTGAAAAATCTTGGTTTAACTAGTTTAGGATGCGACGAGATAACTTTAGTTAGTTCCTCTTAGATGAGTGAACCAAGCCAAATACTCCTCATCTAATCCAAACATAGTTAGAGTAAGTCTCCCTAACATACTATCATCTCACCACATCCTGATACTAGGTTGTCAAGAGTCAAATAACTCTTTTCCTATCTAAACATTGTATGATTAAGCAAGTAATAAAAGGCTAGCATGTACAACATAGTAAGACATATATAAATATAAAATAATATGCATTTTCATGACAAGTATACAGTGAGTTCAAATCTGTCAACCCTTTTAACACATTTTATTTTTTTATTAATTTAATTTTTGCATTGAGTAAATATTAGTAATTAGTTCCATAATTATAAGGTACTTTATGACAATTAGTTTTAACATTTAATTTTGATTTTTTTTCAATTTTTATTTGACTTGTTAAAATTTGTAGATTTATTTTCTTAAATTCTGGTATTTAATTTTAAATTGGTCATTGTTTCATATTTAAAAGGTACTTTATTATAATGAATTTTAGAATAAAAAAATGGGATGTATTTACATTCAAATTTGAATTTGTATTTTTAAGATTTAAAATTTTATTTTATGAATTTTCAAGATTTAATTTTAAAAATTTTAGATTTAATTTTAAATTTTTAAGATTTGTATTATTAAGATTAGAATTTATCTTATTTGAAATTTTATCTTTTGAATTTGTAAAATTTTATTTTATATTTTTAAAGTTTGATAAATTATTTTATGAATTTATCTTTTTAAGATTTGTGATTTTATTTTCTAAATTTGTAAAGTTTAATTTATGATTTGATTTTTTTAATATTTGTATTTGTAGACTTATATTTTGAAATTGACTTTTTAAGATTTATAATTTTATCTTTAACTTTTAAATTTTCAATATTTATTATTTAACTTTATCAAATTATTTTTAAAATTATCTTAATTAATGAATTTATCATTTAATTTTTGAATTATCCAAATTAGGCTTATTTTGATTAAATAATAGATCAATTTTTTTTATTAATTTGTTCTCTTATATAATTTGGATTATTTTGATCAAAAAAATTAATTAAATTTAAATTATTATTAATAAATTTTACTTATTATAATTAGATTTATCGTGATGATTATCTTGAATATTAATTAATTTAACTTTATTTTGATTTGCTGAATTATTAATTAATTTTAGATTAATTATATTAGTTAAATTTGACTTGTTCAAGTTAAATTTGTCTTGTGAGTTATCATAATTATTAATTAATTCCAAATTTATTAACTTTTAATTTTTTAAATTGACTAAATCAAATATCCTATTTAGTTTTTTTATTAATTTGATCTAGATCAAAATCTAGATAATTATTTATGTTGATTTGGTTATGATTTTGATTGACCAAATCAAGGTTCTTATCTATAGACCAAGGTCATGATTAATTATATTAATAATTTTTTTAATTGATATAATTTGAATTATTCAACATTCTAGATCTAGCTAATTTATTAAAAAAGTTCATGGAAATTAATCTATCATGCATCTTATCAGAGGTATTTTCATAATTTTTTTTTGCTAACCTGAATCATTCCTCCTAATTCTTTGGATTTTTTCTTCATCTTCTTCTCCAAGCACTAATTCTTGTTATGGCTAGATTTCTGGCACTTGAAACACACGATATACTCTTTGTTCCTCCAGACTCCTATCATTAGTTCCTCGTTTGCTTTTAGTTGTGTCATCCAAATCTTACAATTAGAGCACTTATTTTTATAGTGCTCTCTCTCCCTACACTTGAAATTGATAATATAAAATTTAAATTTATAATTTAACTCCATACCATTTCTCCCCCTTAATCTTTGGCCTTCTTGCACCCTTGACGGTTAGTCTTATTGAGAGCCGGTAGACTTCAATACTGATTGTAGGACCGATGCGAGTTGATAGAGTGGGAGGGGGAGAATGTGTAGCATAACTTTTATGGATAATACACACATTAAAAGATTTTGAATTAAATTATAAAAATGTTAGAACATTTATTGGTAACATAAGTTTAATAAATTTAACTACAAATCTTGTACACCATTCAAGAACAAAATACATAGAAGTTAAACCCCATTTTGTTAGGGATCATGTAGCCAAATAAAATATTGCACTCGATTATGTTGAGTCCAAATCAAATTTGGTTGATATATTCCCTAAACCATTACCCGGAGCAAAATTTAGTACCCTTAGATGATAATTGAGAATGTGTTTAGTAGAACAAGACTTGTTTTTGATATCATATGTGATATTCTATTTTACTTATGTGCAAAATGGAACTAGCCTAGGCATGGACATGGATTTCATGCACCTATAAATCTAGACAACCTTTGCATCTCACAAACACCTAGGATAAACTTTTTGTGTATTGAGTCACATAGATGAGCATGAGATGTTCGGACTAGACTCCTAATTCCAAATGTAAATCATACTGCCTCAAAATGATATAAATGAATTGACTACTATAGTGACTAACTCTTACCTAAACTTAATGATCAATTGATGATAAATTAAGTTTTAAAAGGGTTAGACATTCGATTAAGGACAATGATTTAGATGAATTCTATTTTAAAATAAAGTATATTTTGAAAATTGCTTTAAAAAAAATTCTCTTTTCACTTTTAAACATTATTTCAAAAATATCATCAAAATTCAATTTTAAATATTTCAAAAATATTTATCAATTTATGATGCTATGATCACTATTTTGATGCATGTCAGAGGGGGTGAGTTGAGTTTAAAGTTTGAATTGAGAGAAAGTTGAATTAAACTTTGACCTAGAGTTAGGTTTGTTACTTTTTTTTTTACTTAAATCTTAACATAAGTTTAAGTTTGTTAGAATTTCAACTTAAAGCTGAAAGCAAAACTCAGACTTAAAGTTAAGTTTACTACCTTTGTTAATTAAATCTTAAGTTTAAGTCTATTAAAATTGAAATTTATAGTTTTGATGTAAAGTTTAAACTAGTTAAAACTTTACTTATAAATTCTTTGGAGAATGTATTTTCTCTAACTTTAAACTATGTTGCCAAACACAATAAAGGGGAAGATTATTGGTACATGCAACACTAGATAATCAAACTAGTATTTTGAAGTCTAGCAAACGTTTTAAAGTTAGACATTATGCATTTGATATGAGTGTTGAGTGTGTAGGACACTTGACATGGAAATTTTTAGTAGGTCAAGAGGACCGGACACTAGTCAGCAAAGTCCTAATGGGTCAAGAGGATCTGACACTAGGAAACTAATTCTTAATAGATCAAGAGGACCAGACACTAGACAGAGATAGACTAGATGAGTTGATATGGTAGAACATACTTGATGGGCAGATAGACTAGACAACAAGTAAAGGAGGAAGCCTTGGTGGGTCGATCAAACTCTAAGTAGAGGAAGTCTAAACAGGTCAGTTGGAATCGATATTTGGCAAGTAAGTAAGGTAAGTCTTGAGATGCCCTTTTGAAAAGAAGGTAGTGAGGACATGCCCCAAGTTATAGGACAAATACTTAGGCATTGATTTGATGAAGAAACCATTCTTAATTTCTTAGTCGAGATTAGATAGTTGTCTATTTATACTAACTTTATAATGTTGGAATATTATTTGTTGGACTTACTTTATTTTATAGGAAACAAAGTTGTACGATCGACCAAATGGTACTTTCTGTTGACTAGATGGTATGAGCGACCGGACAAGGCTGTTTGGTTGATTAATCCCATGAATCCATAGACCAAACCTAGTTTTGATCAATGGATTGAGCATAATGTGATCTGGCCACGAGGAAATTGGAGGATCAGTCGATTGATCTTGATGATCGATCAATCGATAGAGTGGATTCAGCCAGGATCTGATTTGATTTGATCATGAACCTAGATGAGATCTCGGATGACACTGTGATTTGGTCGACCAAACACAAGGATCAATCAAATAGATAAATAGGAAATAAAGTACTAATTCAGCATGATCAATTTTTTTTCAATCGATTGAAAAAAGGATCGGTCAACCGATAAAGTCATATAAAAGAAGACTAGAATCCATAGGCTCTATTGTAGGATAAAACTCAATTCTAGAGTGGGAGTGAATAGAGTTACAAATTTTATAAGCTAATTAAAGAAAGGTAAAGAAAAAAATGGCACAACAAAAATAAATGGAAACTAGCTTAGCACTAACTTGATCAAGCAAATAATGAACAACAATTTCACAAGTAAGATAATGTAAGCATGCAAAAACTTAGTTAGATATAGTGTTGGGGTTGCAGGGTTGTAAACATAATCCCACATTGAAAACACATGGGAAAGATCATGAGTTTATAAGAAAAAGATATCTCCATTGGTATGAAGCTTTTTGGGTAGAGACCAAGAGCAAAACCATGAGGGCTTAGGCCCAAAGTGGACAATATCATACCATTGTGAAGATATCTAATATAACGCCCATAAATTTTCTTTATTTTTACAAAGCGTAAAAAGAAATAGAAGAAGAGAAAAGAAATAAAAATATATGCTTAAATGGCCCGGGCTAGGATTTGAACCCAAGACCTCTTGCTTGAAATTGGTTTAAGTAGCCATTAGGTGGTGGTAAAGCATCACATGAGCAATATGAAACAATTCCTTATACATGGATTATGTGTGAAGAGACGCTCCAATTTCCACTTAGTATAAAAGGGGTTGGATGAGATCAAAAACCTAATCTTCCGCCTCCTTTTTCCTCTCTAGCTGAATCCTCTTCTCCCTCCCTTCAAGTTTCGGCCAAGGAAACCTAGGGCTCCAAGTCTTAAAGCTTTCAAAGGAGGGAATCTAAGGGAGAGTTTCTCCTAAGGAGGTAGGACGCAAAAGGAGGGTGAATCGGAGATTAAGGCACACGAGGGAGGATTTTGGGGTTTTCCTTGCACCTTATAATCGTAAGATCTAGCGAAAGGATGTAAGTACCTCTCACCTGCAGTATGAGTAGCTTCGTTAATGCATGTTACGATATGTTTTAAACGTGTTGCATGTTAAAGGAGATAGATGCTATGAGATGTAAGATACCCTGTAAAGTTTTGGGATTAAGAGCATGCTGAGATCATCTTGGTTTGCTTCCCATTAAGTTTTGTGACTAAGAAGTATAATCAAGTGCCTAAAGTGCTTCCCTATAAGTACCGGGCAATTAAGCGCACATAAGATGTTTGGTTAAATGCCAAGCAAGTGCATGTACAAGAAATTAATAGTTAAAAGGAAGTATTTTATTTTAGAAAGGCATGTACTGGACACAAGGTCCTTGGGTGGGCTCCTAAATCGCCCCTAGCCTCCTAGATCGCCTAGTAGTACCTTAATGGGTTCGGGATTAGCTACCTCGGATCTTATTAAGGATGCGCGCAAAATGATACAATGTCGGGCCCAAGCAAGTGAGTATTATTTTCAATATTATGTAATATAAAGTTTTTAAATTTCATAGTTTATCTTAGTGGAAGTTTTCCCAAGTTGAGAATTTGAGTTACGTAGTACAGTAGTGATAAACTCAATAATATGCCAAGATGTCTTTTTTTATTTCGTTACTAGCATAATTTTTAGTTGATAGTTTGCATGATAAACTGGTTTGAAAATACATGTCATGCACGTATTTCTGAAGTATGGTTTTAGTGTGAACTGCTGGCAAAAGCATGTTTACAATGTTGCATTTTTCTTTAAGCAGTTTAAAAAGCATGTCTTCTTTTAATGTCTCGTTTTGTGAGTAGATGGTACTTACTAAGAATCAGCTTATAGATTGAATTTCTTTATACTACAGATGCAGGTAAAGGAAAGCTCGAGTAGGAGGAGGTAGCAGGAGCAGTGCTTGGGTGTGTGTGTGTGGCGGAATGATGGAAAGAGATCAGGGAATTTGTTATTTTGGAAGCATATAGAACTCTAGTTTTGTTTTTCTTCTCTCCGCTTTACCTAAGAATCTGGCACTAATTGGTTTGGAATGGATTTGACGGCTTGGCAGAATTTTGAATGGCAAGTGAAAGTGCTTGGGTGTGTGTGTGTGGCGGAACGATGGAAAGAGATCAGGGAATTTGTTATTTTGGAAGCATATAGAACTCTAGTTTTGTTTTTCTTCTCTCCGCTTTACCTAAGAATCTAGCACTAATTGGTTTGGAATGGATTTGACGGCTTGGCAGAATTTTGAATGGCAAGTGAAAGTGCTTGGGTGTGTGTGTGTGGCGGAACGATGGAAAGAGATCAGGGAATTTGTTATTTTGGAAGCATATAGAACTCTAGTTTTGTTTTTCTTCTCTCCACTTTACCTAAGAATCTGGCACTAATTGGTTTGGAATGGATTTGACAGCTTGGCAGAATTTTGAATGGCAAGTGAAAATGAAAAAGAGGAGAACAAGCTTTTCCGACGGAGAAAGGGGGCCCTCCACACGGCCCGTGGCACGACCATACGGGTTCTCACGGCCTTGCCCCTCCTCCTCTCGGCCAAGGTGACACGGCCGTGTGATTCCACACGGTCGTGCCCTTCCTCCTCTCGGCCAAGGTGACACGACCTTGTGATTCCACACGGTCGTGCCCTTCTTCCTCTTGGCCAAGGTGACACGGCCGTGTGGAATCACACAGCCGGGCACCTCCTCCCTTCGGCCAATGCTACACGACCGTGTCTCTCCTTCTCTCGGCAGAAGTGACATGACCGTGTGGGTTCACACGACCATGTGTAACGACCACCCTTCTTACTACTACTACACTCTAAGGATGACCGTTACTTGACTACTAACTCTACTTAATTGGTGTGATCGAAACCACGAGAAATCTCTACCGAAAAATTTCGGCAGAGTCTCCCCTGTACCGGTGACCATATCCATAAATACATACAGAGTATACTCAGCCACAGGCGGCTGGAACATATATTTTCACAACCACGCAGTTTAATAAATCAAAACATGCAGGTAATGAAAAGCGGAAACATAACTTCTTACTACAAAATTTTCTTATCAACTTAATAAGAAATTAAACTAAACAAATTCTTAAACTAAGTGAGTTCTTTAGCTAAGTCCAAAGGATCTCCATAGTCCACACATCACACACCGTCACAGCATCTCCTTGTCGCCTTCTTCCTTATACTTTAGCTTTTCCTTTATCTGCAGTAGGATGAAAATAGTATCTATAAGCTAAAAGCTTAGTGAGCGCTATCCTACTCACAAAAACTCGATATGCATGTATATAAATAAAAACATGCTAAAACTGAATGCTAACATGTAAAGCTACTCATGCTCATAAATAGCAAAGAAATCAACTAACTGAAAAGCTAACATGTATAGCTGCTCATGCTCATAAATAGCAAAGGAATCATGCTAACTGAAATACTAAACATGTATAGATAATCATGCTCATAAATAGCAAAGAAATCAACTAACTGAAAAGCTAACATGTATAGCTGCTCATGCTCATAAATAGCAAAGGAATCATGCTAACTGAAATACTAAACATGTATAGCTAATCATGCTCATAAATAGCAAAGGAATCATACTAACTGAAATACTAAACATGTACAACTAATCATGCTCATAAATAGCAAAGAAACTAACTGAAAAGCTAACATGTAAAGCTAATCATAGAACTATCATGTGTATCAATAAGAAACTGAATTGATACCTAAGCTAAACTAATTAATGCTAAACTGAGTCTAACTTGTATTCACACAACTAATTTGTGAAGTTTTGAAAACTATTTACATAATAGATTAAAATAATAATCATGCTGCTGATGGGCCCGACAACTGTACTTGCTGTGCGCGCATCCCTAACTAAACCCAGGATTGCAAGTTCCGAGTCTAGTAGTGTTTACTAGGTTATCTAAACCTAGGGACGACTGTGGGAGCCCAACCCAATGGACATCTGGTCCAGTACAGTGCCACTGCTAAAAGTAAAATACTGAATCTTAAACTAATTAACTTATCTTGCTTTTACTAGGTTATCTGAACCTAGAGGCGACTGTGGGAGCCCACCCATTGGACCGTAGTCCCATATAAGCTGAAGCAAGACTAAATAAGTTATTTTAAATGCTTCTACTGCATTTACTGAGCTATTAAAATGCCTACTGTAGCATTATATTGAGCTAAGCATTTTATCAAGCACCTGGTGTGCACTAGAGCACACCCTACGTACTGAAAATCTGTATACAAAGCTTAACATAAATCTGCATGCCAAGCTTAACAAAAATCTGCATATTAAGCCTATCAAAATCTGCATACTTTACTTATAAAAATCTGCATGCTATAAAAATAGAACTGCTCATGTTATTCCAATAGCAAATAGGAAACTAGAACAACTTAAGCATGCTGTGATAGTAAAACAAATTCAACTACTAGGCATGCAATAGAATCTAGAAAATAAAGGAATCGTTGCTGCATGGAATTAACAGAATATCATGCTTCATCAGGAAATACTTGCAATCATCATAGTTGTCAATCACAACTCTCCTTGTCTGTACAGTATGTTGTTGCTAGCAAACGACCATATTGTTATCCCATTAACATTTACCAGCACAGCACACCTCTAGCTACCTCCATTGTCCAACATCCACCCACGGATAGTCTATGCCCTCCAACAATGAGTTTGAAGGGGATTATTAACGATATTGACCCTTTAGCATGCAAGCACTATATGTGGCCTGACAATAATATATTTTGAGTAGCAGATAATTAGATACAATCATCAATTACATTGTAACTATCATTATAGATGTATTCACACACTTTTATGCTACTGCCAACAGCATCTAATAGAAATCAAGGGCATACAATCCACTATTTCTCCAATGCCTTTAAAACTTAAATTGATTTAGGTGTTGATTCTCAATTTGTTTGAGCTGACACTATATTATCCTGGTAAACCATCATTTCAGGGACTCTTTTACTCCATCGGAACTCCAATAAAGCAAATCAACCTTAAAATTCAAAGCTCCACTGAACTCAAAACACCATTCAATCCTCCGAATAACTTCTCGACACTACAACAAAATCGCTCATAGACATCGGTTTTCCACCGGTGTCTATTTGATTTTCGACCGATGTCTATGAAGCCGATGTTAAAAGTCTGCCATTTTAGACATCGGGTAAAAACCGGTGTAGTATCACTTAACGACACCGGTTTTTGAATCGGTTATTAACCGGTGTAGTATCACTTTACGACACCGTTTCATACACGGTGTAAAACCGATGTAATATAGTATGTTAATAACACCAATTTTGGCAGCGGTAAATGACCGATGTAATATTACTTTATAACACCGGTTTAACATCGGTGGAAAATCGATGTAATATGTATTTTTTCTAACAGCACAGATTTGATTTTAAAACCGACAATAACAAAAAGAAATACACAAATATTCACAAATTGTACAAATATTCTTCATTCAATAATATCCATAAAATACACAAATATTCACAAATTATATAAATAATCTTCTTACAACAATATCCATAAAATACCCAAACATTCTTTTTACATGTTTCAACAACTAGCTAATAGATATCAAAATCAAAGTATAACATTCTGTTAACACATTAAGGTACAACTGTCTCAAATGTAATCTAGCATGCATTCAGCCCACTCGAACCACACTTCATCAATTTCAACTCTGGAGTACTTGAGATTTGTAAACTGTAAAAACACATAAATTCACCATATGTCAAATAACTAAAACAAATGTGTGCATGTATCAAATAAAATAGAATACTGAGTTTTTAAAGGCTGCTGTGGAAGATAACGAATATAATAGTGAAGGAAGCATAGAAGAACAAAGAAAATGTTCATAGTTAACAAGCAAATGAAGAGATATACTATTTATTGTACTACCTCTGATGCCATCTTCCAAATCTCATAAGCAAGAATGCAACTGTGCCCTTTGTATACACATGGCTAATAGACATAATACAATAAGGAGCAAAAGCTATAAAATTCACCATCACCACACAATCAATGAAGCAGGCAAACACAAGGTGGGTTGATATGCAGTGAAAGTGTTAATTAAGTGGAACTGCAGCAAATCATGACTCAAGTCTGAGCACTATTTTAACAATACATTGCAAGGATATCTGAAGGATGTGAACACTGTATTAGAATTGTACAAGGCATCACAAATCAAAATATTTCCCTACGAGCAAGGTTTAGACAAATTAGCCTCCTGGTCAAGAATGTTTTTGAAAGAAGCATTAACCACCAACCGAAATCACGAACAGTACCAGATGCGTTTACAAGAGGTAAATGGATATTACTTGCAAAGAAAAATCATGTCTGAACATTCATAAATTTGGAGTTTTGTTCAGGTGGATTATGCTCTAAATTTTCCGATTTGGTCCAATCTGGAACGTTTAGAGCATAAAAATACCATTGAGAACTTCACTCTTGGCAACTTGCAAGTTCTCAAAACTTCATACGAGTAAGATTCCAATATAATGTGTAACAACAATGTCTGTTGTCAACTTTCTGCATATTATGCTCCTGATTTTTTTGAACCTGTAAATAGGCGTTATAGCATAAAGGATAGGGATCTAGTGGAATTGGCATTGGTTTCCTTTGAAACTTCTCAGCGTATATATCAGGAAGAACTCCAAATACTTGACAAGTATTTCCACTGTTCTATTACCTACATGACTAGATAGTTTAATCCTCCTCTTTTTCTTTTTCAGTGATCATATTTCTTGAATTTGACAGTTGGGTGAAAGATAACAAACTAGATCAACTGGAACATAAAGAACATATCCCAAATTCAAGAACATAAAGATCCTAACATATCACACTTACAAAAAAAACTTTCTCTAATAAAGAAACATGATAACATCTAATAAAGTAGGGTCATACTTGATGGTAGATGTACACAAAAAATTGGTTCTCAAAATTCAGAAAATACACTTAAACAATAAAAAAAAACTTAGTTTAGAGTCACAAAATGAACCTAATCTCTAATTCCTTTCTTCTTAGGCAATCATTTAGTCTCCAACTAGTATATGGTTTGTAACAAAAGCATAGCATTCGGTTTGTATAAAAAAAATCATTGTAACAAAAGCATAGCATCCGGTTTGTATCAAAAAATCATAGCAAGCACCAGGGGAACTAAATCAAAATTATCAAAATCACCAGGGGTAAATATTTTATTATTACCATTGCTGGAAGTGAATCCTTGTGGTCAACTCCAAAATTTTCAATTAAATCTTTCATATATCGCATGATATAGAAACCACATTGCTCCGCATCCGGTTGTTGAGGAGCCTATGTTAGAAAAGAAATATTGGAATAACTCCTTCAAGGATAGTGAAACAGTTGCTAATCAAAAGGACATACCTTGACAGCTACCCATGTTGGTTGTTTTTTCCCTTTCCTTCCAGCCTCCGCATTATACATTTTCAAGGCCCTACATGCATATAACCCATGGGAATTGTATTGCCACATCAAAATACTTACATGTTTCAACAAAGGTAAGAAAAGAAGCCAAAAAACTTACATGTTGACAACATATTTCCAATCTTGATCACGAATGCGGTGACTAAGAGGATCCAACAAAAAAATAATCTCCTTCTCAACATTGATGATAGTCAAAATCCAGTGAAAACTACACAAAGAAATATAATTAGTGTATATATGCATCTTGCAAGTTCTCAAAATATGCAAGTGAGAGTGATATATAATGTTATTCTTACTCACCCAACGTTGCATGGCACAACAACCAATTGACCAGATGAGGTACCAATTAGCCTACTGCTCAAGTAACAAGCCCTTTTATTCAACTGTTCTTGGATGAAATCTCTATTCTGATTTCTTGATGGTACATATTCCACAGGCACTGGATCCACCAATCTGAAATCTTGCAGCAACATCTTTTCCTGCATCTTTCTATATAGATGCCTACAAAGAGTGGATCTGAGCTCAAGAATGGCACATGTTTTGTTACTAACATCCATGTGATTAGATAATCTTGCTATCAAGTAGACATGGCAATAATTCATATTTATGCTTTAAAATGCTTCATGCCTTTCGGGAACTGACATATGTTTTGGTACTAACATATGCTTTCTGAAACTATTGAGTTCACAAATCTGTAAATTAGAGATATAATTTCCTAGGAAGTTGTACAAAATGTGAAACATAGGGAGGCAACATTTGGTGAAGCTGTGTAATGAGATATAGTAGACAAGCCATGATTCATCAAAATGTCAAACATAAAGATGACTAGGATTACAAGAGAGGAGACTAGTGAGACAGAAAATATCCCAAAAAAATGATGAAATATAAATTAATGAAACACATAAATAAAGTCCAATTCAATTGAAAGCTTACCACATATACACAACTATGCAAGTGTCTGTGATTGGCTTCAATTCACAAAAGGGAAATATGTCATCGCAATTAACATGGACTGTGCGTTCCATGCCAAATACATCAGGAACTAATTCCAAAATCACATTCTCTGTTTCATCAAGACGTTGAAAATAACTATATAAGATGTGTAAGGGTCTTGGCACATTGGACGATTGTAACTTAGACTTCTCTTGTCTGTTGTCAACTTGTTTCTTCCTGGTCTTCTACATATGTAGATGCAACCATATATATATTAGATATGTGACATACTTTAAATGTACACAAAATTTACACAACACTTTATCACATTTACCTCATCTCGCATGCTGATTAAGTGCACAGGCCAAGCCACATGGCCACCTACAGCATCCCCAATACTCTGACATTTGGACGGGATTGCAACAGGCAGGGGTACTGATTGATCAATTGCTTTATCAATGGCAATCCTCATGCAATTCACAGGTAATGGAACATCATCAATAAAGTTGCCAGGTCCATTAACAGAGACAATTGTCCCATATGCAACAGTCTTGTCGTTAGGCTGCAATAACAACATCACTGCTTTTCCCTATAAGACAAACAATTTATGAATCTTCAACATCACTGCCAAATTCATTAGATACTAACGATGGGATAATAATATCAACGTGAAATATAAATTTAACCTGTAAAGCCGAATCCTTCTCAATAACTTTCACATCATCATCATCATGTTCTTCTAGGCCTTCATTTGAGAGGCGCGTATGACGTTCAACTTCAGGTTGTATATCGATCAGGCATTGTGGTTTAACTGAGCAGCTACCCTTCTCCTCACTGTCAAATTCTCGACCAGAAAGTTTCAACACCATTGCTTCCAATTTTTCTAGTCTGTCGCCTTGATAAGAAAGCATAGCTTTTGCCTCCTTAAACTCTTTCTGTTGGCTTTCATAGGCAGCCTTATCAATTTGCACCTTCCCTCTAGCAAGCTTGAAGAAGGATGATGGAGTGACATTTGCTCCTATGCCTCTCACACGTCCACCATGTTCGTTAGAATTCATGGCCTTCGTGAGAATATCCTCAAATGGTTTGGTAAAGGGCATCTTACCATCCTTCTTTTGGACAATATAATCATCCTGTCATGCATCCAAATATAATAACTTTAAATATATACATATATCATATATGTACAAAATAAGCAAATTATGTATACTTTTGCTTACAATCTTATTCACTGTTTGCTTCAACTCATCGCCAACATATTCCCCAGCTTTGTTGAGCCGCCCTTTCTTCCAGAGGATGGCTCTGTTTATCTCTTCATCATCACATAAAACACTGGACTGATACCAAAAACCACATGAAGTCAACGTACTCAACAACCATAAGTAGGAATTTATTAATGTTAACTAAATACTTACTATTTCTTCAGAAAAACCCGCATATCCTTTTCGAGAAAGACGATGAGGGTATAAGTTTTCCTTGCTTCTCTGACTTTGTAGTTCACTTTTCCTCTACATAGTGATAGATGAATTATAACCACATATATCAACTAGAATTTAAAAAGACCACCTTAAACAACTTACTATAAAGTCTTCAGACATCCGATTAATCACAAAACTACTCCAATCTTCACGTGAAATGCAATGCCCTTGAGGTACCTTATTGAGAAGCTTCGGATTATTTCTGTTTGGATGGATGAATTTCCTGGTGAGGTGAGTTTTATACTGACGCCACTTGGTGTTTGCAGAGATCAAACACCCATTCCTCCATTTTGGGTCCAGTTCGTATGTCAACTACACAAACAAATATCTTAAGTATATAAATAATAGAACAGAAAAAATGCATCACATAAGAAAGTTTCATGTTACTTACATTGACGGATTCCCATATCATGTTCTTAACTTCAATCGGCACTTGCTTCCAAGAGTTATAATTAATATTAACTTTTTCTCGAGCAAGCACACCAATAAAACTTTGTAATTCAGAAGCCTTTTCGCCAACTGACTGTCCATACTCATTAAATTTGACACTTTGTTTGACTCCGTGAATCCTTTGAACAACAAGCTTATTCATTTGTGTACGACCTCTTTTTGATCTTGTTGTTTGGGCCGTCCCGGCTGATCCTATGTCCTGGCTATCCTCAGCACCCTCTTTTTCATCCTGTTCTTTGTCTTTTGCATTTGTGTGTGAATACTTATCATCTTCACGTGCTAAATGGGCCTTTTTTCTAGTGTTCATTGTGTCGAAAACCTAATCATAACAGTGAGAATTTGAAATAGAGCAGAGCATATCATTCAAAATCACAATAAAGTAAACATTCGTATATTTAAAAAAAACTACTACCAAACAATGAACCAAAGTTACCAAAATAAAGTAAATAGTCACATATATAAACCATACATAAAGTTACCAAACTAAAAATTCTCATTGTCAACCCAAATCCCATCACAATCTCCACGAATACAGGATGGTTCATTGTCATCAGTTTCGTCAATATCCATTGATGGCATCCCTTTTGTGAAGCATTGGTAGTGGATTGAAGGATCTCCCAACTTATCATCAGTGATGTATTCAAAATACTCTCTATTTGTAGTTGAAAGTACAATAGACCATGTGGGATCTTGAGGGTCTTCTACATAAAATACTTGCTTTGCTTGAGTGCCCAAGATAAATGGTTCGGATTTGAATCCCATTCTCTTAAGATTTACCAAGGTGAAACCATTATCATCTACTCTAATACCAGTGTTATTCTCTACCCAATCACACTTAAACATTGGAACTCGAAAATCATGGTAATTGAGCTCCCATATTTCTTGTATCACACCATAATACATCATGTATGTTATAATTGGATTCTTATCCTTTGAACTTGCAACTTGCATTGTTTGTGCCAGCAAGCTTACACTCGAGTTTTGAACAACTGTAACATTATCACGTTCTTTCGTGTAATAAGTGACCCCATCGATCATATAACTAGAGTATTTTAGCACTTGCTTGCTAGGTCCATTTGCCAACAGCTTCACTCTTTTTGATAATTGATTGGAGGAAGATGATGTTGTATTTGTAACCTACAATTCATCATAAGGGGGTTTAATTATTAAAAGTCTTAAAGTTCTTGTGTTCAATAATAAACATGCTAATATTTATGGTACTTACATGTTCATGGAACCAAGAAATAAAACTTCTGTGGTGTTTATCTTGTAACCACTTTGCACCTTTAATAGGAAATTTTTGCTTCAAGTGTGTCATATGTTCCCTAATCAAAAAATTTTAAAGAGATTAATCATATATTTTTTTAAACAATTTCAGGAGATTATTACTGAATTAGAGGGCTTACACAATGTAAGGATCAACCTCAGCTTCATTTTCCAATACATACCGATGTGCTTGTTCCCACTCATCGTGACAACAGAAGTGCACCTTGGCACCTGACAAGGACTTAGTGAGTATTGTTTCACGATGCTTTGATGGAATCCCTATCGTGTTCATATTAGATAGAAATTCTGAGCAAAACTCTACAGCTTCTTCAGCAATATAACATTCAGCCATGCATCCTTCTGGTCGATTTCTATTCCGCACATAACCTTTCAATGTTTTCATATATCTTTCAAATGGAAACATCCATCTATACCAAATTGGTCCACACAACTTGACCTCACGCACGAGATGAACTGTTAAGTGAACCATTATATCAAAAAATGAAGGTGGAAAATACTTTTCAAACAGACACAACGTCGTCACAATTTCTATTTGTACTTTATCCAACTTTGAGGCATCTATTACTTTGTTACATAACACATTGAATAAGAAACAAAATCTTGTGATAGCATTTCTGACATGCTTGGGTAGAATACCACGGATGGCAATTGGAAGCAAATGTTGCATTAAGGTGTGGCAGTCATGTGATTTAAGACCAACCAGTTTTAGGTCCTTCATTGAGACAAAGTTTTTGATGTTGGAGGAGTAACCCGTGGGAACCTTAATTCCGAACAATGAATTACAAAGTCTTCTTTTCTCATCCTTGCTTAATGTATAACATGCTGGGGGCAAAAATGTCCTTTTCTCCCCTTTTTGTGGTGCTAATTCTCCCCTAATTTTCATATCCACTAGGTCGTTTCTTGCTGCAATTCCATCTTTTGTCTTTCCTTGCATATCAAGTAATGTACCAATCAAACTTTCGCAAACGTTTTTATCTATGTGCATCACATCAAGAACATGTCGAACATGCAGATCTTTCCAATACTCAAGTTCAAAGAATATTGATTTTTTTTTCCAGCAGGACTTACCATCATTTTCCTTTGATTGAAAATTTGCTCTAATTTTTCCCCATCGGCATGTAATTCCATCTACTTTTTTTAAAACTTCATCACCGCTTAGTGGTTTTGGGGCCATAGTAAAGTCTTGCGTCCCATCAAATGCCTTCTTCTGCCTTCGATAAGGATGATCTCTACGAAGAAATCGTCTATGACCTGTAAATGACATTTTTTTACTATGCTTCAACCTTTTTGCACAAGTTTCCTCACCACAGATAGGGCATGCTTGATATCCTTTTACAGTGCATCCTGCCAGGTTTCCATATGCCAAAAAATCATTAATTGTCCACAATAGGACAGCTCTAAGCAAGAATCTTTCTTCTCGGTGTGCATCATATGCTTCAACACCAACTTCCCATAATTCTTTTAAATCGTCAATCAAAGGCGCCAAGTACACATCAATGTCATTTCCCGGCTGTTTGGGACCAGAAATCAACAACGTGAGCATCATATATTTTCTCTTCATACACAACCATGGAGGAAGGTTATAGGTGATCATTATAACTGGCCAACAACTATATGTAGAACTCATCAAACTATGAGGATTGATCTCATCAGCTGCTATGGCCAACCTTAGATTTCTTGTCTCAGAAGCAAAATTTGGCCAATTATGATCCACAAGTCTCCAACAAGGTGCATCAGCTGGATGTCGCATATAGGCATCACATACTCTTTTATTAGCATGCCAAATTAACTCCTTAGATATTTCCTTGCTCCGAAACATTCTTTGAAATCTAGGAATAGGAGGAAAGTACCATAAATTTTTTGCAGGGACTCCTTCAATTATCCTAGAATTCTTGGCCAACTTCCACCTTGACACCCCACAAGTAGGACAATCGGTAAAATCCTCATACTCCTTCCAGTATAAGACACAATCATTAGGGCAAGCATGTATTTTCTTATAAGTCATCCCCATTGCACATAAGCTTTTCTTTGCATCATATAAAGATAAAGGCAATTCATTGTCAACGGGAAGCATTTCTCCAAACAATACAAGTAGTTCAGTAAAACTATTATCACTCCAGCTGTATTTCGCTTTCAAGTTATATAATTGCACAATTGTAGATAACTTTGTAAATTTAGTACACCCAACATACAGGGGTTTCTCAACATCCTCAAGTAATTTTATAAATTGATCTGGATTCTCTGAACTTTCATATGCAGCGTGTACCATATCTATAGGTTTATCAACAAAATAGTTTTCACTTTCTCCAGCTGCATCATTCTCTTTCTTTAAATCTCCTAATACAGATTCTTCCCCATGCCATATCCATTTTTTGTATGTTAAGTCTATACCATTACAGTACACATGTGCCCTTATGCTGTTAATATTAGTGTTCCATAGATTGCCACATTTCGTACAAGGACAAGGTATACTAGTAGGATTAGTAGCATGTTGCAGCGCAAATTGCAAGAAAGATTCTAGTCCAAGTTCAAACTCATGTGATAATCTATCCTTTGCCATCCATGCCTTGTCCATTTTGTTGTACTAATGAATCTAGAATCAATCAAAAATATCAAGACAATTACAACAATGAGCCAAAATTCTTAATCCATCATTATACAAATAAATTAACTATGCGGGTCCTCCAAGAAACCAACTACGCTTACCAAGGAAAGGATACGAATAAATTTCATAAACCAGAAACCAACTACTTCATCATTATACCAATAAATTTTATACCAGAAACCAACTACTTCATCATTATACCAATAAATTTCTAAACCAGAAACCATGACATTTCAGTGAAAACAATTAGCCTAGACATAAAAGAAACTTGATAGTTCAAGGATTACATAAACCCTACTTAGCAACAGGAACTAACAACTCCTCAATCTATCAAACATAAATGATCAAATCAACTCAAGGTAGTGTTTGAGGAAATTCATCAACCACATTGCATGCATCAATCAATTAATACTTGCAAACAAGAGATCAAGAAGAAGAAACTGTCGAAGATGAGGAAGAAATTCAGTAGCGATGATGTATAAAGGAAAAATTACCGGAATGTGAAGAAGGGCTCGAGCGATGGCAGTGAATGCTGGACCGGAGATGGATGAAGCAAAAACTACTGGAATGCGAAGAAGGCCTCGTCTTCTCAACCAAATGGAGGAGTTGGAGGAGATGCAGTGTGGTTGGACGGAGAAGTAAGTTCGTCGTGTCTTGATCCTGATCGGGAGAGGATCTAGGAAGGGGGGAAGAGGAAGATGAGGTTGAGAGAGATGGTCGAAAGACCAACGGCTAGGAGGAAAGTCGTGGTGGTGTCGTGGTGGTGTCGCGTGGTGGTCGGATGGTCGGAGGTTTAGGTTATCGCGAGAGAGATGTCGCGCGGAGGAAGGGCGGGATAAAGATTTAGGTTTGGAGGGAATTCACAGTGTGCAGATTTTGGCATGTGGGGAAAAATTAAAATATTTAAGAAGGGGTTTATTAACATCGGATTTTAAAAACCGATGTTAAAATCGGTGTCTATTAACCAAAAAAAGGGCGCTCATAGACATCGCCTAAAAAACCGATGTCTATGAGCTAAAATCTGCGCTCATAGACACCGGTTTTTAGAAAAACCGGTGTAAAATACTCAAAGACTTCGGTTTTAGCCTAAAATCGATGTTGTTCCACTGATGTCTATGAGCGATTTTGTTGTAGTGCGATCAGGCATTTGATCAAACAGGTATTAGGCAGAAATCTCACAGCCTCAACAACATGAAAGAAATCAAATCCAAATTCGTTCTTAGCCATGTGAAAGCCATGAAAATCGCGAACAGAACCCCACTTGTAAATCCGAATCCTCACATTGTCAAACTGGCCACATGAACTTAAACCATACTCTTACTGCAGCAAACAAAACCCAAAAACTTCACGGCAAAAACTTAAACAAACAAGAAAACATCAAAACGAAGTCGGAACTACTCCTACTGCAGGTGAGTAGCAACTCACCTCGCAGTTCTTGGACTTACAACCGAGAAGAAGGAGGCTTCTAGGACTTTGGATATATGCTTCCTCGACGATCTCTTGGTATCTTCTTGCTCTCCTCGACGAGAGGATCACAAAGGTATGAAGAACTCACGAAGAAGGGTGCTCGCCAGCCGCCGGAGACGAAGCCCTAGCTTCGTCTCTGTTTTCGCTCGAGAGGAGAAGCGCCGTCGCGAGAGGAGGAGAGGAGAAGATTTTGTCACGGGGAAAACCTAAGTTCTCTTCTTATAACTTTAATATTCTGTTAACTAACTATTGCTTAAATACAACTTGATTCGGGTTTTATTAACAAACTCGCGGCTGGTCTGTTGGTTAAGCGAACTTCTGCTTTACCCGAGGTTCACGGTTCAAATCTCGGCTTGGACATTTTTTTGTCGAAACTTCTTTCGTTCAGTAAAAATACCAAACGAACTCCAAAAATTACGTAAAAATACTCTAAAAATTTCTAAAAATCTCTAGAATTTTTCTAAAGCATTTCTAGATTTTTATAAGGACTTTTAGAACTCGAAATAGGGAAAATCGGGTCGTTACAATTCTCCCTCCCTTATAAAAAGTTCGTCCTCGAACTTAGAATAATTCTAGATATATTTCTGTCTCATGCTGTCTCCACGCTCCCCTAGTAACTTTCTCGTGCTTCTGGTTCAACTAGATGACTTTTACTAATGACACTTCTCTGTTTCCTAGTCTCTTGTCTGCTCTGTCCACTATCTGTGTCTGCTCTCATAGCTAAGATCCTCTTGGATCTGCACTGTCTGAGGCTGAATCACTTGGCTAAGGTCGTGAATACAGTTCTTTAGCATGGAGACATGAAATACATTGTGTATTGCTAACATATCTTGAGGTAAGTCTAGCTTGCAAGCTACCTTCCCAATTCTCTCTGTGATCGGGGTAGGGTCCTACGTATCGAGAACTTAACTTGCCCTTTTTCTCTTGGGTTCTCCGATGTACTCGAACTGTGCTTCTGCTTCAGGTTGGAATATGACTTTCTGTTTACGGCACTCTATGGAGGCACCGTATCTGATCAGGAAGTTCATTCTAAATATGACATCGTAGTCAGTCATGTCTAGCACTATCAGATCACAAAAGAGTTCTCTGTCTGCTATCATGACTGGCACTGTTCTGAACCAGTGCGTGGATGCCATAACTTCTCCCGAAGGTAATGTTGTCAGAAACTGACTACTGAGTATCTCTGGGGGTATTGCTAACTTTTCGGCGGATGTCCTGGCTATATAAGAATGGGTTGCCCCAGTATCGAATAAAACAGTAGCACTATACTGTAAAATGCTAATCTGACCTGTAACAACTGTCGAGGCATTTGCTACGTCCTCTCTGGTAAGTGAGTAGATCCTCGCGTTCGTCGTAGCTGAGGGGGCTTCTAGTCTGCCCTGACTGATGTGTGGACCATCTAGAACGGCCTGCATCTGGTGTAACTGTGCTGACTGGCCTCCATGCTGAATCGGCTGTGGGGGAGGAAAGCTGGTCTTGTTCGGGCATTGCTTAGCCATATGCCCTTCCTGTCCACATTCGAAGCATCCTCGTGTGCCCTTGCGACAAACTCCTGGGTGAAATTTCCCACAAGTAGCACACTTGGGATAACTTGGCTGCTTGCTAGCCGGTCCTCCTTTTGGGTAACTCCCTGGTTTGCGCTTGTTGCTGGAGTTCCCTTTCCAGTTAGAGTTGTGGCCTTGAGATTTTTGAGTATCTAAACTTCCTTGGCCTTTGGAATCTGAGGAGGTTTGCTTCTGCTGCTTGATGCTGTTCTGGTAGTGCTCGGTGATTAGAGCACTACTCACTAGTTCTTCTGTGGTTTGTGGCCTATGGATGCCACCGGCCACATTCATCGCTATTTCCGGCCTCAACATTTTGAGCATCAGCCGAACTCATTCCTTTTCTGTGCTGACTAATTCGGGACATAGACGAGCCAGTCTGTTGAATTTCTTCACGGCTTCCTCAACTGATAGGTTGCCCTGACGAAACTCCATGAACTCGTCGTAGTGGCGGTTTGTGACCCGCATGTGAAAGAACTCCTCGAAGAATTCTTTCTCGAAGTCAGCCCATGTCATCTGGTTCACTGGGGGCTTCGCTCTGACTCTCTCCCACCACATATGTGCGTCACCTGTCAGGCAGAAGGAGGCACACTTCACCTTCTCCTGTTCTGGCCAGTCCAGAAGCTCCATCGTGCTCTCCAGTGTTTTGAACCAGGCTTGAGCATCCCATGGTTCGCTGGTGCCTGAGAAGTTCTCGGGCTTGATTCGCTGCCACTGGATCAGGTAAGCCTCTCTCTTTGCTTCCGCTGCTGGAGCTACTGGTGCTGTGGGCTGGACTGGTGGAACCTCTATAAATGCTGGGGTCGCTAGGTTAGGTTCCGGGGTGACTGTGGGAGTATTCTGCTGATTAGCCTTTAAGGTGGCTATCTCCTGTTGCTGCTGTAACTGAGCCACTAATGCTGTAAGGTCTGGGGGAGGCACTGAACTGCCTGCCTCTTGCTGGGGCTCAGTAGCTGGTGCCTGCTTAGCTGGGTGTCCTCGTGCCATTTCTAAAGGCATAGAGTATGTACATAACTAATCTAATCACGTTTAACTAACTACTATAAACATATTAGAGGCTATCACACATAAGCATGCTATAATTATTCCTAAACATGAAAGCAAGAAACATAAATAGAGTAGAGGTATTCTTACTTGGAAGACGGCAAGGCTGATGCTGATGTGTGTGATGCTGGAGAATGGGAACTGCTCTGATACCAACTGTAACGACCACCCTTCTTACTACTACTACACTCTAAGGATGACCGTTATTTGACTACTAACTCTACTTAACCGGTATGATAAAAAAATCACATGGAAACCCTACCGAAAAATTTCGACAGAGTCTCCCCTGTACCGGTGACCATATCCGTAAATACATACAGAGTATACTCAGCCACAGGCGGCTGGAACATATATTTTCACAACCACGCAGTTTAATAAATCAAAACATGCAGGTAATGAAAAGCGGAAACATAACTTCTTACTACAAAATTTTCTTATCAACTTAATAAGAAATTAAACTAAACAAATTCTTAAACTAAGTGAGTTCTTTAGCTAAGTCCAAAGGATCTCCATAGTCCACACATCACACACCGTCACAGCATCTCCTTGTCGCCTTCTTCCTTATACTTTAGCTTTTCCTTTATCTGCAGTAGGAGGAAAATAGTATCTATAAGCTAAAAGCTTAGTGAGCGCTATCCTACTCACAAAAACTCGATATGCATGTATATAAATAAAAACAAGCTAAAACTGAATGCTAACATGTAAAGCTACTCATGCTCATAAATAGCAAAGAAATCAACTAACTGAAAAGCTAACATGTATAGCTGCTCATGCTCATAAATAGCAAAGGAATCATGCTAACTGAAATACTAAACATGTATAGCTAATCATGCTCATAAATAGCAAAGAAATCAACTAACTGAAAAGCTAACATGTATAGCTGCTCATGCTCATAAATAGCAAAGGAATCATGCTAACTGAAATACTAAACATGTATAACTAATCATGCTCATAAATAGCAAAGGAATCATACTAACTGAAATACTAAACATGTACAACTAATCATGCTCATAAATAGCAAAGAAACTAACTGAAAAGCTAACATGTAAAGCTAATCATAGAACTATCATGTGTATCAATAAGAAACTGAATTGATACCTAAGCTAAACTAATTAATGCTAAACTGAGTCTAACTTGTATTCACACAACTAATTTGTGAAGTTTGAAAACTATTTACATAATAGATTAAAATAATAATCATGCTGCTGATGGGCCCGGCAACTGTACTTGCTGTGCGCGCATCCCTAACTAAACCCAGGATTGCAAGTTCCGAGTCTAGTAGTGTTTACTAGGTTATCTAAACCTAGGGACGACTGTGGGAGCCCAACCCAATGGACATCTGGTCCAGTACAGTGCCACTGCTAAAAGTAAAATACTGAATCTTAAACTAATTAACTTATCTTGCTTTTACTAGGTTATCTGAACCTAGAGGCGACTGTGGGAGCCCACCCATTGGACCGTAGTCCCATATAAGCTGAAGCAAGACTAAATAAGTTATTTTAAATGCTTCTACTGCATTTACTGAGCTATTAAAATGCCTACTGTAGCATTATATTGAGCTAAGCATTTTATCAAGCACTTGGGGTGCACTAGAACACACACCCTACGTACTGAAAATCTGTATACAAAGCTTAACATAAATCTGCATGCAAAGCATAACAAAAATCTGCATATTAAGCCTATCAAAATCTGCATACTTTACTTATAAAAATCTGCATGCTATAAAAATAGAACTGCTAATGTTATTCCAATAGCAAATAGGAAACTAGAACAACTTAAGCATGCTGTGATAGTAAATCAAATTCAACTACTAGGCATGCAATAGAATCTAGAAAATAAAGGAATCGTTGCTGCATGGAATTAACAGAATATCATGCTTCATCAGGAAATACTTGCAATCATCATAGTTGTCAATCACAACTCTCCTTGTCTGTACAGTATGTTGTTGCTAGCAAACGACCATATTGTTATCCCATTAACATTTACCAGCACAGCACACCTCTAGCTACCTCCATTGTCCAACATCCACCCACGGATAGTCTATGCCCTCCAACAATGAGTTTGAAGGGGATTATTAACGATATTGACCCTTTAGCATGCAAGCACTATATGTGGCCTGACAATAATATATTTTGAGTAGCAGATAATTAGATACAATCATCAATTACATTGTAACTATCATTATAGATGTATTCACACACTTTTATGCTACTGCCAACAGCATCTAATAGAAATCAAGGGCATACAATCCACTATTTCTCCAATGCCTTTAAAACTTAAATTGATTTAGGTGTTGATTCTCAATTTGTTTGATCTGACACTATATTATCCTGGTAAACCATCATTTCAGGGACTCTTTTACTCCATCGGAACTCCAATAAAGCAAATCAACCTTAAAATTCAAAGCTCCACTGAACTCAAAACACCATTCAATCCTCCGAATAACTTCTCGATCAAGCATTTGATCAAACAGGTATTAGGCAGAAATCTCACAACCTCAACAACATGAAAGAAATCAAATCCAAATTCGTTCTTAGCCATGTGAAAGCCATGAAAATCGCGAACAGAACCCCACTTGTAAATCTGAATCCTCACATTGTTAAACTGGCCACATGAACTTAAACCATACTCTTACTGCAGCAAACAAAACCCAAAAACTTCACGGTAAAAACTTAAACAAACAAGAAAACATCAAAACGATGTCGGAACTACTCCTACTGCAGGTGAGTAGCAACTCACCTCGCTGTTCTTGGACTTACAACCGAGAAGAAGGAGGCTTCTAGGACTTCGGATATATGCTTCCTCGACGATCTCTTGGTATCTTCTTGCTCTCCTCGACGAGAGGATCACAAAGGTATGAAGAACTCACAGAGAAGGGTGCTCGCCAGCCGCCGGAGACGAAGCCCTAGCTTCGTCTCTGTTTTCGCCCGAGAGGAGAAGCGCCGTCGCGAGAGGAGGAGAGGAGATGATTTTGTCACGGGGAAAACCTAAGTTCTCTTCTTATAACTTTAATATTCTGTTAACTAACTATTGCTTAAATACAACTTGATTCGGGTTTTATTATCAAACCCGCGGCTGGTCTGTTGGTTAAGTGAACTTCTGCTTTACCCGAGGTTCACGGTTCAAATCTCGGCTTGGACATTTTTTTGTCGAAACTTCTTTCGTTCAGTAAAAATACCAAACGAACTCCAAAAATTACGTAAAAATACTCTAAAAATTTCTAAAAATCTCTAGAATTTTTCTAAAGCATTTCTAGATTTTTATAAGGACTTTTAGAACTCAAAATAGGGAAAATCGAGTCGTTACACCATGCCCCTTTCATCCTCTACCAAGGGTCACGACCGTGCGACCCTCACACGGTCGTGCTCTGTGTCAGTTAGGAGTGCAATAGCTGTCAGGGCCACACGACCCAGACTCACCAGAAGCTTCAGACTCCCTTCGGCCCTACGTGGCTGCAAGTCATGTGCTACCAGCCATACAGGTTAGAATAGATTTAAGGACTAAGCAGCATGTAACAGGTAAGAATGCCAAAAAAATTAGATGCACAAGGAAAGAGTAACGTTTGTTCTGTTGCTTAAGGATATGAGTAAGGGCGGGCATTACAGTTTGGTATAAGAGCAAGTTCCATCTTTCCATCACACACCTCAAGCATTGATCCTGCAGCTTCCAAGTAAGAAATTACCATTTTCATAACTTTATGCATTTAGTTTTGGTTATGATTATTAGGAATGCTTGTTAGGATTTAGCATGCTTATACATGGAAGTACTAATAATAGTAGATAAGAATAACAATAGGCTGACGAAATATCTCACTGGTTGGTATATGGATATGTAGAATGGCTAGAGGTTGATTTGCTAGACAACTGAGAGTTAATGAACCTCAACCAGTGGAGAATGAGTCTGCACCCCAGCCCAACCTTCTAGAAGTAGTAGCTCAACTGCAGAGACAATTGGCGGAGCAATAGCAGGTTATTGCCACCCTGACTGCTAATCAGCAAGCTCCTCCTATTGTCCCACCGGAAGTTGCTATAGTGACACCTACTACAATCGAAGTTTCATCAGTTACACCTGTAGCACCAGCAAAAGTAGTGAGGCAAGAAGCATACCTCATCTAGTGGCAGAAACTGAAACCAGAGAATTTCTCTTGTGCCAATGAACCATGGGATGCCCAGGCATGGTTCAAAACCTTGGAGAGCATAATGGAGCTACTGGACTTACCGGAGGTAGAAAAGATTAAGTACGCTTCCTTCTGCTTTACTGGTGATGCAAGAATGTGGTGGGAAAGGGTTAAGGAAAAATGAAAAGTGGATCAGATGACCTGGTCTGACTTTGAGACTGAGTTCTTCGAAGAGTTCTTCCAAATGCGAGTCACGAATAAACATTATGACGAGTTCATGGAATTTCGACAAGGAAATTTATCGGTGGACGATGTTGTGAAGAAATTTAATAGACTAGCTCGCTTATGCCCCGAGCTGGTCAGCACGGAATAAGAAAGGGTGAGACTAATTCTTAAGATGTTGAGGCCAGGGATAGCTCTAAATATAGCTGGCGGAATAAATAGACCGCAGACTGCAGAAGATCTGATTAGTAGTGCCCTGATCACGGAGCATTACCTGAACAGTATCAAGCAGCAAAAGCCAGTACAGATTGAGAATAAAGGTCAAGGGAGTTCTAGCACTCAGAAAACTCAGGGCCAAGGTTCAACCTGGAAGGGGAGCTCCAAGAGAAAACAGTGGAGTAATAAGAAGGGAGGATTCGTAAGCAAGCAGCCTAAGTATGCCACGTGTTCCACGTGTGGAAAGATGCATCCTGGAATCTATCGCAAGGGCACTAGTGGTTGTTATACGTGTGGTTAAGAGGGGCATATAGCCAAGTATTGCCTGACCAAGAGCAACTTACCTCCAGTACAACCTGTTCAGTATGGAGGCAACCAGGCGTAGTTACACCAGATGCAGGCCACGTCGAAGGGTCCTCAAATTAGCCAGGGCAGATTGGAGGCTCCACCAAGTGCTACTAATGCTCAAGTCTTCTCCCTTACCAAAGAGGAGGTAGCAAACGCCTCCACGATTGTCATAGGTCAGATACGCATTTTTAATCTATATGCAGCTGTACTATTTGATACGAGGGAAACCCATTCGTTTGTTTCCATAGTATTTGCTGAAAGTATAGGTATACCCCCGGATGTCCTAAGTGGATAGTTCTTAACGACACTATCCTCGGGAGAGATAATGACATCTACGCACTGGCTACGTGCTGTGCAGTCAAAATTTCAGACAGAGAACTGTACAGTGATATGATAATGCTGAACATGTTTGACTATGATGTTATTTTTGGGATGAACTTTCTGAGCAAGTATGGTGCTTCCATCAAGTGACATAAGCGAAGAATCCTATTCCAACCTGAGGCAGAGCCTAAGTTTGAGTTCATCGGAGAATCCAAGAAGAGGAACCAGAAATTCTTATCGGCCATAAAAGCTCAGAAAATGTTAGCCGATGGAAGTGCCGGGTTTCTAGCTCACGTGGTTAATACCCAGCAAGAAAGAGAGCAAAATCTAGAGGAAGTTAGAGTTGTATATGACTACCCAGAAGTGTTTCCGAATGAGTTGTCAGGCTTGGCTCCGGATAGGGAAATCAAATTTTAGATTGAACTTATCCCTGGTACCCATCCAATCTCAAAGGCACCCTACCGCATGGCTTCGGCAGAATTGAAAGAACTTCAGGGACAACTAAAAGAGCTGCTTGACAAGGCTTTCATTCACCCGAGTCACTCACCATGGGGATCTCTGGTGTTATTTGTAAAGAAGAAGGACGTGTCCATGCGAATGTGTGTGGACTATCGAGCGCTGAACAAAGTAACCATTAAGAATAGATATCCCCTACCTAGAATTGATGATCTGTTTAATCAGTTAAAGGGCGCCACGGTCTTTTCCAAGATAAATTTAAGGTCCGGATATCATCAAGTGAAAGTGAAAGTGGATGATGCGCCGAAGACGTCATTCCGAACGAGGTATGGGCACTATGAGTTTGTGGTTATGCCTTTTAGAGTGACGAATGCTCCTACCACTTTTATGGATCTGATGAATAGGGTATTCAAGGCATATCTGGACAAGTTTGTAATTGTCTTCATAGACGATATCCTTATATACTCTAAAACTCAGGAAGAACATGCTGAACATCTGAAGATAATATTACAGATTCTTCAGCAGAGCCAGTTGTATGCAAAGTTCTCCAAGTGCAAGTTCTGGCTCGAGCAAGTGTCCTTCCTAGGCCACATTATTTCCAAGGATGGGGTTATGGTAGACCCGACAAAAATATAAGTTCTGAGTAACTAGAATAGACCTAAGAATGCCAGTGAAATCAGGAGTTTCCTTGTGTTAGCATGCTACTACAGGAAATTTATAGAGAACTTCTCCAGGATCGCCTCACCACTGACAACACTTACCAAAAAGAACCGAAAGTTTGAATGGATAGAGGATTGTGAGAAGAGTTTCACTAAACTGAAAGGGAGATTGACCAGTGCCCCAATCCTGACTCTCCCAGAGAATAACGAAAGCTTCGATATTTATAGTGATGCTTCTAAATTGGGACTCGGGGCTGTACTGATGCAGAATGGCAAGGTCATCGCTTATGCCTCAAGACAACTCAAGGATTATGAGAAGAACTATCCTACTCATGACCTTGAGTTAGCAGCGGTAGTCTTCGCTCTCAAGATTTGGAGGCATTACTTATATGGAGCTCAGTGCAAGATTTACACAGATCACCAGAGTCTGAAGTATTTCTTCACTCAAAAAGACCTGAACATGAGACAGTGGAGATGACTTGAACTGGTCAAAGACTATGACTGTGAAATCCTCTATCATCCAGGGAAGGCGAACAAAGTGGCAGATGCACTAAGTAGGAAAGCTTGTGCCACTCTATTGTCCTTATCTGCCATGGCCACTCCCCTCCAGAAAGAAATAGAAAATTTTGGGCTTGAAATCGTTACTAGGCAACTCTCCACTTTGACGTTAATGTCAATCCTATTTGATGAGATACAGAAAGGGCAAGATGAAGATTCTAATATTCAGAAGATCAAGCAGGGAATACAAGAAGAAGAAAATGGGGAGTTCCGAGTATCAGACGGTGGGATACTATATTATGGTGATTGCCTTTGTGTCCCTAATTAAGAAGAACTACGAAAGAAAATTCTAGACAAAGCCCATGGAGCACCCTATGCAATGCATCCTGGTTCCACCAAGATGTATCAAGATTTAAAGGAATGCTTCTGGTGGTCTGGAATGAAAAGAGATATTGCAAGATATATCAGTACTTGCCTGACATGCCAACGGGTTGTTAGTTAGAGCCCTAGAGCCAATCATTTGATGATTGTTGTATGGACTCATTATATCATATTCTAATATATAAAGGCATTTGGTTTTTTGGTTATTATGCTTACTTGTATTGGTGCCAAATAAACTAAGTATAATAGCGTCCTTGAGTAGAAGGTTCTTACCTATATCAATCGATTGGTTGAATCGATAGTGAGATGATATAGGGAACACTACTCTTAATTGTAAGATATCAAAAAATAAAATAATAAATATTATTGGACGAAAAAAATCTTATTGGATTTTTTTCAGAATTTTTAGAAATTTTCTGGGAATTTTTCGGAGCTTGTACGGAGGGTTTTGACGGGATCGATTGGCGAGCACAGATAAGGCCTGTTTGGAATACCCATTTAAGTGGGAGTTGATTTGGGAATGGACTTAGACTTTAATTATTCTAACCTAGGTTTAAATCCCGATTCTTATTCTTTCTCCCCGATTCCTTCTCCCCGAAAACCCTTTTTCCTCTTCGGCGATTTCTTCTCGCTTCTGCGCCGATCGCCGCAAGCTCACCGCCGACAATGATCTCCTCCTCCGGTGTGTCTCACCACCAGCTAACCCTTTTGGATACCAAGCTGCCGAGCCCTCTTCCTTCTTCCTCACTGTGGTCGTGCCACTCTCGCCAGCAATGCGCGTGGGATTCGTCTGGGACGCAGCGACGCCGACAGAGGACGACCCTTCCCCGACAGTCTCGGCCTCACTACGCCGTATGAGGACCTCATCGGAATCTTGAAGGTGCTGACCAATCGCTTCCTCATCGGATCCTTGTGCGCGATGGGCGGCGGTTCGGCATCTAGGGCACAGCGTGAAGAGGTTGATTCGTATCTTTTTCGGCCGATCGAGCCCTTTCTCTTCTCCTATACGATCTGCTCACTGGAGGGCATTTCAGATTATCACCAGCTGAAACGTAGCATGCGACACCAACTGTAGGCGTCTGATTGAGGTAAGGAGTTGCTGGGGAAGATCTTGTAGATGCAAGGATCAGTTCTATTGATTTCCAATTATGATATTCCTCCTGTTTTGGACCAGGAGAAGGCATTGGATGAGCTAGTGATGGTTTTTCTTGAGCAGATCCTTATCTTCTTCATTCTTGCGTCATATTGAGGTTTTGGTTTCAGATCTGGGTTTGTTTAAGGTGAGTGTTGCTTTGTTTGTTAGGAGTCCAGCAAATTCAATGCTGTGTAATTATTTCCTGGACTGATCTTGGGTAGAATTGATGTAGGAATTTTTGGGTAGCTGCCGGCAGAGGTCTTGTTGGGCTGTGAGATTGGATTTTGCTACCAAATCTTAAGGTAAGTGATGTCCAGTAGGATAATTCTGTTGGTTTCATTGGTATACTGCTAGATTAGGTTTCTAATGAATAATAGGGATTTGTTTGAATGGCAGAGGCTTCGTTTGCTTTCAGCCACCACGTCACTGATAGCTAGATGCTAGCTCCATCTGATTTATGTCATCATTAGCTACTGAAGAAGAAGAGGTAAGGGGAATGTGGAGGTATGCAATTAGTTGATTAGAATTGAGAAGTTAATAGATTTGTTTGGCTTCTTATCTGGTTAGTTGGATGCTTAGCTAGTTGCTAATTAGTAGAAGTAAGTAAGTGGATTGATTCGTATGGTTAGGATAATCAATTATGGTGACAAGAGTTAATGGATTGATAGGATTGTTGGTTCATGCTCTCTTGGATTAAATTGAAGTATGTTAACAAGAAGAGTTAACTAATTGAACTGGATTATTTCATGAAGGGATTTGATTAGAGTGGTGATTGTTCGATTAGGGTTTTCCCTAATTAGATTGGAGAGTTTATTTAGCTATTTGCTATCTATGTAATTAGCTAAATATATATTATGTGATCGCAGGACTTAGATTCGGGACGAGTGTCTCGACGCAGGATCATTTGGCACGATCGACAGATAAAGGCGGGTATTTCTTCCTTGGCTCTATGTAGATTTTTATTAAGCTTAGTGCATGGTTATTATGTGATGGTTTAGGCTGCTTTACCTTATATCATGTTCGTTGGTTACTTTCCTGCTTGATACTTATGCTTGACCCTTATGATGATCTATTTAATTCTTATACAGTCTACACTTTGGATTATCTATACTCTGTGGTATTTGTGCACATGTAGAGTGTGTATGGTCGTGTATGGTTCGTTTGCAGTGTTCATATGATGATTGTCCATTTGTATGTCATGTATACATTTGTCCGGTGTGATGATTGGAGGAGTTGTGTTGATTGTAAATTTGTTGTATATACATATGTCTGATGTGTTTTTATTGGAGGATATATGTTGATTGTACCTATGTTCGGTGTATAGGTGTTGGGGGGATTATTGGAGATTCTTGGTTGATTATACATATGTAGTTGTGTATATGTGTTTGGTGAGATATGTGGAGGTATCTGGATGATCATACTCATGTTGTGGGGTACTTAGGTGGATTTAGAGTTGCATGGATGATGACGATGTTCGTATCATGATTATATATATATCATGATCATCATTCATTGCATTGCTGACGACTATTGTCTTCCTTGTGGTGGAGAGAGTCGTCAGTCGTTTATAGCTATCCTTTCGACCACTGATGGAGAGTGGTAGCTAGGAGTGAAGCTAGTCATGTCGCGCTCATTCAGCCGCTCAGTGTTCTGTCAGCCTCGACCACTCTGGAGTAGTGGATCTTGAGGGTACAGTAGTCAGAGGGTTTGAGTTATGAGTGGTCAGGGACCCTTAGCTATGTAGTTATATAACTACTTAGCTGACCATCCGCTTCGGCCGCATATAGCGGTGCATGTACTGGAGGCTAGTACGGGTTGTCACGGACCCAAGCCTCTCGGCCATACAGGGGTCGTGGTGTCTAGAGAGGTGGCGGGGGTGACCATTGAGCATGCATGCACATTTGCATTTGATGCGCGGTGCATCTTTGGAGATATATTTGCATACATGCCTAGTAGATACTAGTTGCATGTGTTTGTGGTATGTTGCATTTGTTTGCGATATGATTGTTGCATATGGTTGTCATGCTGCATACATGTCATTTATTTTACAAGTATTTGGAGTCGTATTTATATTGCACAGGTGTCACGAGTAGGTCTGTTGCAGATTTGGTGAGTTTACTGACCATTGTACCAGGTGTCGATTCCAGATTGGGTATGTGTTTATCATCTTGACAGTTGTGGTATGTGTAGTTTTGTATGTCAGTTATGAGCATTATATCATGTGAGATAGACTGATACTGGTAGTTGTGTTTATTGGATATGTTAGTATGGTCATGTTCTTTATTTCCCTACTGAGACTGTATACCTTTGATCTCTATGTTTATGTATAGACCATGCATGCACTATCTTTTCTATTACCCGCTGAGTTACCTATACTCACCACCGCATGTATATCTTTATGTTTTCAGGTAGATGGTTGGAGTGTCGCTTGGAGTATCCTATTTGTCGGGTCCTACGTCACATCCGATGATCGTTTCGGGTTTTGTATATCTTTTATTTGTATTAGATATTTGTTGTATTTGGTGTGTTGTTGTATTTGTTGTTGTGGTTGTTGTATAAAGCCTAGCCGGCTAGCAGTGTGTTGATTTGTGTTGTATTGGGCTTTCGTTATCGTTTTTCCGCTGTGTTGGTTTAATACAGCCGAGTGGGCTGTCTATTGTATATATATAACTGCGTGGTTGTGTTTTATTTTTGTTTCAGCCGAGTGGGTTGATTTTATAACTGCGTGGTTGTGTACATATTCCATCCGCATGTGGCTAATGTATTTTGTATGTATTTATGCTTTAGATTATCACCGGTACAAGGGAGGTGCTGCCGAAATTTTTCGGTAGGTGCTCCTCTGGAAACACTACTCTTAATCATTCCTATATCAATGGATTGGTTGAATCGATAGTGAGATGATATAGGGAAAACTACTCTTAATCATTCCTAGTCAAGTATTAACATTCAGGGACAATGTTATTGCGACGAGACTAGAATGTAGGTCAACTCGATGACTTGATCTCACAAGTCATGGATATTGAGATATCAAGTTGACACATGGGTATGCATTGGAGAATGTATACTGAATGACCCGCCATGAGAAAGTATCATGGATCGTTATATGAGTGTCATATACTTTCTCATGTGGCTATTAGTATGACTACGAGTTCTTGGACCTGAAGTCACCATGGATCCCTACATAAGGAGTTACGTACTTTGGCTTCGTTAAACGTCACCCGTAACTGGGTGGACTATAAAGGCGATTACTAGGTATGTAACGAATTATGCAGAGGGATGTGAGTGATGTAGATGGGATCTATCCCTTCTATATGACGGGAGCGACATCGATATTCTTGATAGAGTGAGACCATGAAGTGCAAGGCCATGCCCAAATAAGTCAATATGAGATATTGAGCTCATTTGATTGAGTGAGTCTACTTGGAGTTCAAGATTTAGATTGATTAGAGGATGACATGGTCTATGCCTCATATTGATCAATCTAGATGTCTAGGATAGAATCACAACGTCATATATTGTGAGGAGTCACAATTAGTAGTCACAAGGTGATGTTGGATCTCAACATTCTTATAACTTGGATAGTAATGATGTGTTGCTAGATACCGCTCATTACTTATGCTTTTAAATTAGTTTAGGAGTATTGCCAACGTTATAAGAACCTATAGGGTCACACACAAAGGACAATTAGATGAGAGTAGGTTCATATGATGAATCAAATTGGAATAAGAGTAATCCTAATTGAACTAATTGAGTTGGACTCAATTTAATTCATGTGTTCAATGAGTCTAATTTAGATTATGACTCATTGAATCAATTTAATTAAATGAATTAGATCCATTATATTAAATTGGCTTGAATCAAATGGTTGGATTTGATCAACCATGGGAGTTATAAAGTCAAGTTTGACTTGACTTGAGAGGAAGAGGAAAAGTCAAGTTTGAATTGACTATATGCCACCTCATTTGTGAGTTGGCATTAAGTGACCAATAATTGTGTTACACATCATCATGTTTAGCACATGTGTGTGCCACCTCATGGAGGTTACAAATCTCCTCTTTAATGTCCACATTAAATGAGAATGGAGGTTACAACACCAATAGTGGCCGACCACTTATGGTGTGGATGAAAAATTGATTTGATTCAAGGCATTCATTCCTTCTTCTTCCTCTCTTCTTGCTCTCCCTCTCCTCCTCCTTGGCTGAACCGTCTAAGGTGCTAGCACACCTTTGTTTGGTCTTCTCCACCTAGTTTGTTCGTGTGGATACTTCTAGAGGATCGTACACTTGACGATCTCGAGATCCGGCGAACCGTTGGACGAGCGGGATTGCGAAGGGCATCACATCAAGGGTAAATTCCTTCTCCTTGTAGATCTAGTTTAGAACTAGGCTTTAGTAAACTCGTACATGAAATTTTGTTTATAAACTTCGCACGGATCTGGTGGCATGGGAGATTCGGGGTTTCCGCAACGCAAAAAGGCGATTTTTACGGTCTGAAAAACCCAACAGTGGTATCAGAGCCAAGTTCGAAGTCTTGTACGAGTTTAATTTGTATTTTTAAGAAAAATATCAGTTCTGTAACTTTCTGTAATTTTATGGTTTTTATGATTTTTATGGGTATTTTTCTCGTAGAAGCGAAACACAAGTGTTTAGACACTTGTAGGCTTCGACTACCGAGAAGATTTTTCCGAAACGGCAAGGTTTAACCCCAAAACCTTTTGGGACAGAGGGCTAAGGTGCTGTAGGATCGCTAAGGAACACTCGCGATGGTTATATCGCGGGTAGGGGTACTGCCCCTGACCCCGCAAGGGGTTTCGTTCCGCGATTGCACCCGAAAACCCGCTAAACGGAACCGTCGGGAATTTTACTCATAAAATTGTAAAATAATTGTAGTAAAAATTACAGAAAATTATAGAAAATACATAATTTATAATTATGTATAATTTTGTGATAGTCATGGCCCAAAAGACCCAAATTGGATTTGAAAATTGTGTTGTAATTCATATTACGGCCTGCGCGCCGTCATTTGTGTTGTGTGTGCTGTATACTTGATACGCGACTTGCGCGTCGTGCCTCTCTTTTTATTCTTGTTGTAAATTAGTTTAGACTCGAATGTAACTCGAGTTTCAAAATTATAATGTACAAAATTGGAGCGGTGGAAGGTCCACTCGAGACGGAGCTACGAGGAGGGCGCGAGCAACACAAGGTGGTCAAAGGGAGGAGCTTGGAGAAGTTGTTGACCCTAGGTTGACCATCCGATCTTCTCATTGGCTTGAGAAGATCGTAGTAGGGCCATGACTAATCACAAATAGTATACTTTAATTGCTTGTGTGTGTGTATTTGATGCATGCTAGTAAAGTAGTTAATTAGCGCCTTAACGATTAAATTAGATCTAAATCGTGTACAAGATGCACCCTACGATTAGATTAGATCTCAATCGCGTCAACTCTAAAATGCCTACCATGCCGTGATACCTATCACTACCTCGATCACATGTGTTGTTGAATCTGCCAAAGCAAAGCAACACATATTATCTTGGTAGGGTACGGAGGGACAATCTTGGTCAGGGTGAGTACAACTCAATTAGATTGAGTAAATAGTTAACTCAATTGGATCGAGTTTAACTATAGGCGTTTTCCAATGGTTGGTAGATAGGTCAAAATCACATTTATATTAACTCTTGGGCGTATTAGCCAAAGCTAACTCGAGTTTTAATATAAATGCGGATCATGATCCTATAAACAAGAGTTGCATAGAGATGTAATTGGTAAATTATTACCTACCGATCATACTAATTCTTGGGTGATTTAGCCAAAGCTAACTCAAGGCGTAGTATGATGTGGATCTTGTCCCACTTGAATTATAGAATTCAGTGGGAGCATCATTTAGTTAAAGGCCTAATTAAATGATTAAAAGAATATGATATTTACTTTCTGCTTTAATTTTTGTTGTAGATTGCCATGACGTCGAACACGAACACCTTCTCTCTGCGTTCTATCCTTGACAAGGATAAGCTCAATGGAGCAAATTTCTTGGACTGGTACAAAAATCTGAGAATAGTTCTCACCCAAGAACGTAAACTGTACGTTCTGGAGCAGCCCATTCCGGAGGCTCCTCCTGCCAATGCCACACGAGCTGACAAAGATGCTTATAAGAAGCATCAAGATGACGCATTAGATGTGTCATATCTTATGCTCGCGACCATGAACTCTTAGCTTCAGAAGCAACATGAGTTAATGGGTGCTTATGTTATGGTTGAACATCTTCGTCAACTATATCAAGGACAAGCCCGACACGAGAGATTTGAGATCTCAAGGGCACTATTTCAGTGCAAGATGTCAGATGGGGCTCCCGTAGGCCCATATGTACTCAAAATGATTGGGTACATAGAAAACCTACAGAGGTTGGGATTCCCGCTTGGCCAAGAGCTGGCCACTGACCTGATCTTACAATCCTTGCCGGATAGCTATAGTCAATTCGTTCTAAACTACAACATGAACGAAATTGACAAGCCACTGCCCGAGCTGCTTAGCATGTTAAGAACTTCTGAGCTGAACCTTAAGAAGGTTAAACCCCACTCTGTTTTGATGGTTCAGAAACACAAGGGCAAGGGCAAGTCCAAAGGCAAAGGAAAGTCCCAAGCCAAGGGCAAAGGTAAGGCAGTGAAGCCTAAAGGAGGGGTCGCCAAGGATGCTACCTGCTTCCACTGCGGTCAGACCGGGCATTGGAAGAGGAACTGCAAGGTGTACCTAGAAGATCTTAAGAAGAAGCGAAGTGAGACTTCCACTTCAGGTATATATGTTATAGAAGTCAATCTATCTATTTCTTCATCATGGGTATTAGATACCAGATGTGCTTCTCACATTTTACTAATGTGCAGGCGTTGAGAAATAGCAGGGCATTGACGAAGGGCGAGGTGGACCTACGCGTAGGCAATGGAGCACAGGTTGCTGTTGTTGCTGTAGGGACTTATTTTCTATCTCTGCCCTCTGGGCTTGTACTAGAGTTGGATGATTATTGTTATGTGCCTGCTTTAACTAAGAACATAATTTCAGTTTCTTGTTTGGACAAGAAAGGTTTCTCTTTTATAATAAAGGACAAATGTTGTTCTGTTTATTTAAAAGATATGTTCTATTGTAGTGCACCTATGATGAACGGACTCTATATTCTAGACCTTGAGAGTCCTATCTATAACATAAATACCAAGAGGTTCAAGTCAAAGGACATGAACCAAACCTATCTCTGGCACTGTCGCTTAGGTCATATAAATGACAAGCGCTTATCCCAGCTCCATAAGGATGATTTTCTGGACTCATTTGATTTTGAATCTTATGAGACGTGCAGTCATGCCTACTAGGCAAGATGACCAAGACTCCCTTTAGTGGACACGGTGAGAGAGCGACTGACTTGTTAGGTCTTATACATAGTGATTTATGTGGCCCTTTCAATGTCGCTGCTAGAGGCAGTTATAGGTACTTCATTACATTTACTGATGACTTTAGTAGATATGGTTATGTGTACTTGATGACACATAAGTCTGAATCCTTTGAAAAGTTCAAAGAATTCAAGAATGAAGTACAAAACCAGCTTGGCAAGAGTATTAAGATACTTCAATCAGATCGAGGTGGTGAATACCTTAGCCATGAGTTTCGTGACTATCTAGATGAGTGTGGGATCCTATCCTAACTCACTCCTCCTGGAACACCACAGTGGAATGGTGTATCCGAAAGGAGGAATCGTACCCTATTAGATATGGTACGATTTATGATGAGTCACACAGATCTTCCTACATTTCTTTGGGGCTATGCTCTAGACACGATAACTTTTATACTCAACCGAGTTCCATCCAGGGCCGTGATAAAGACACCATATAGGATATGGACTGGGAGAGATGCCCAGGTGTTTTTTATGAGGATTTGGGGTTGTGAGGCTTACATTAGACGTCAAGTCTCAAACAAACTGGGACCCAAATCTGATAAGTACTATTTCATTGGATATCCCAAGGAAACTAAGGGATATTACATCTACATTCCCAGTCAGCACAAGGTAGTTGTGGCAAAGACTGGGGTATTTCTAGAAAGAGATTTTGTTTCTAGAAAGACTAGTGGGAGTAGTTCGATCTTGAAGAAGTTCAAGATGCGAACAATAGCACTGAAGCCTCGATGGAAGTTGAACTGGAACCACAAAGTGTTATGGATGATGTTGTTCCACAAGGAGTTGAGGAACAACAACCAGTTCAAGTAGACATACCTCTTCGCAGGTCTGATAGGGTATGTCATCAGCCTGAGAGATACTCATTTCTCTTGTCTGACCATGATGACGTTGTGCTCATAGAGGATGAGCCTACCACCTATCAGGAAACTGTGATGAGACCAGATTTCGAGAAATGGCTAGAGGCCATGAGATCCGAGATGGAATCCATGTACACAAACCAAGTATGGACTTTGGTTGATCCACCTGAAGGGGTGAAACCCATTGGGTGTAAGTGGGCCTATAAGAGAAAGACAGACATGGATGGACTTATTTATAAGGGTCGCTTGGTAGCTAAAGGTTTCATGCAAATTCATGGTATTGACTATGATGAAACCTTTTCTCCAGTAGCGATGTTTAACTCCATTCGGATCATGCTTGTTATTGCAGCATACCATGACTATGATGTAACACCCACTAAGCTTTTAAGATAAATATGAGAATGATGAATTTACCTTAGAAAAATATTAGTAGAATGTTGAACCAAAAAGAAATAAAAATAGGGAATGGTCAAGGATTGAACCTTGAACCTCTCATGATGTAAATGATAGAATTAATGGGTAATAACCAGTTGGGATAGGAATAATATATTGATAGCAAAGGAGGGAAACTCATGATAAGGGTGAGAGTAAAAGCTAGCCAAAAGAAAACAAGAAAAGAGCAAGAGAAAGGCAACTTGCCTTCCTTCTTTTCTCTCCCTCTTCTTCTTCTTTTGCCGTGACTTAAAGAAGGGAATTAAGGGGATTCATTCCCCCTTGTTTCATCATGAATGATGAGAACAAATAAATAAATAAAATAAAAATAAAAAAAAATGAAAAAAAAGGGGCTAAGGGAGAAGGAAAGCAAAAACCAATTTTGCTACCTCTTCCCCCTTAACATAAAAGAGAATATGTAAAGAGAAGATTTTATTTTTCTCTCATTTCTCTCATTCTCTCCTCTCCATCACCGAGAACCTCAGCCCCCTCTCCTCCATTTTCGGCCCCAAAAAAAACAAGGTTCCTCCTAGAATACAAGGAAGGCTACCAAGGGAAATCAAAGGAGGAGAACAAGAAGAAGAGACCTCTTCTTCCATCACCACACTTTAGAACCACAAGCGAAAAGGATGTAAGCTTCCCCTCACCTATGGTACAAGGGATTTTAATGTGTTTTTGGATTTTATGAGGATTTTAAAACCTAGAAACAAAGTTGTGAAAATTCGGCCAAAGAAAGGACTTGTTGATCCTAGGAATGTTTAATATAAGCTTTGATTCATGATAAGTTTTCTATGCTTTGTAAGAAGGTTTTCTACCATATTTTTATATATATATGGTGTTGGATTAGGGATGTATCTAACCCTAGAGTTTCGGCCAAAAAGGTTTTGTAAGGGCTAGGGAATTTAATTGTTTACCTAACTTGCACAAAACCCTCTAAATAAATGGTTAAGGATCCATTATCGTTTTCATACTTGAAGGTTACTTGGAACCAAAAGTATCCCATTCACAAGTTTTGGCCAAGGAAGGGTTTAGGGTTAGGAAGACTTTGAATTTAAACTTACCATGTTTATATGATAGAATATAGAGTTTCTCAAAGAGATGCATGCTTGTATGTTGATAGAAACTCATGAACATCATTTCTAAAGTTTCGGCCATGGTAAGGTGGATGCTTTAGAATAGCTTAAACAGATTTTTAACATGCTCAAAACTTCCATGACAATAAGATATGAAAGTTGTTTGATGCTCCCATGCTTAATTAGAGTATAGGAAAATTGGTTGCATGATATATGTTAATTAAGACCACAAGGGTCCTAGTTTGTTTGTGAACCAAACTTGTAAGTATAGTTTCTTTAATATTTTTGCCATGAAACTTGTTTAGGTTTTCCATACCTTAGGCCACCTAAAACCTAGTTTAAAGACTTGAAAGGTTTCGGCCAAACATATGCTATGAGATAAAGAAAGGAAAAACCTAGGAAACCTAAGACACAACTTGAATGTATGCTTATAGTGCTTGACTTTTATACATGTTATGAAATGTGTTATGACTTTCTATGCTTTTATGCCATTTGAACAAATTCCATGCTTGATGAGGTTCGGCCATGTAGGGTTTAAAGACCTAGAAACCTTAAAATTTAGACCTCATGTGTTAAAGATGCTTCTTATGAAATTGAGATAACATGTTGATTGTGTTCACATGCTTATATATTTAACTATGATTCAAGTGGACACCTTTGAGTCTCGGCCATGAAGGGAATACATGCTTTAGAAACCCTAGAACTTACTTGAACATGCTCATGTCACTCTCCATGAAATATGAAATGTAGAAAGCTAAAATTTACATGCTATATGTTGTTAGTGACCTAAATTGATGCTAAGGGAAATTTCGGCCATGACTACTTGTATGAGGCCACTTATGAATTTATACATGATGTTAGGGTAAGTTCACATGCTTGTATACTTGCTTGAAACCCTAAATGAGTACTTGTAAGTTTCGGCCAAGACATAATTTTAAGGGCTTAAAGGAGTTAGGAACTAACTCAATTGTGCTTACCATATTCCTTGAAACAAATGCTATAAATATGGTTAAGGTTTTCATGCTTTATGTCATTTAGAACCTTGTTTCACATTTGTTAAGGTTCGGCCAAATGAGGTTCAAGGACTTGGAGAACTTAGAGTCCAAGTAAATCTTGTTTATAATACTTCCTATGAAAATGATATGTGGGTGAATTAGGTTCTACGTGCTTGGATGTTGTTTAAAACCTAAATTGGCACTAAGAGGGTTTCGGCCAAGATAAGAACCCAAGGGATTAGGAAGCTTAGTACCCAAGTTAATCATGTTACATTGTTCCTTATGATTAGATGAGCACATGATACACTTTTATGCTTAGACATGTATGCTTGTGAGCTATACAAGATGAGAATTTCTACGATATGATATGAGTTTAAAAATATGCATGCTTTATGTTATGATATGTGGTTAAATTATGCATGCTTTGATGCTATGTTAAGTGCTTAAGATATGCATGCTTTATGTTATGATATATGGGAAAATTATGCAAGCTTTGATGATATGATATGAGTTTAAAAATATGCATGCTTTATGTTATGATATGTGGTTAAATTATGCATGCTTTGATGCTATGTTAAGTGCTTAAGATATGCATGTTTTATGTTATGATATGTGGTTAAATTATGCATGCTTTGATGCGATGTTAAGTGCTTAAAATATGCATGCTTTCATGATATGCTATGTAGTTAAATTATGCATGCTTGATGATATGCTTTATGCTTAAAATATGCATGTTTTATGATCTATGCCTAAGTGATGCATATTGTTATGATATGATGTATGCCTAAGTGATGCATATTGTTATGATATGATGTATGCCTAAGTGATGCATATTTTGATGGTATGATGTATGCCTAAGTGATGCATACCTTTATGACATGATGTATGCCTAAGTGATGCATACCTTTATGATATGATGTATGCCTAAGTGATGCATACTTTTATGACATGATGTATGCCTAAGTGATGCATACTTTTATGATATGATGTGTGCCTAAGTGATGCATGCTTTTATGATGTATGATATGTATAAGTATGACATGTACTTTACTTTATATGGCTTGTACCAAGGGTGGGCTCCATAAGCGCCCCGGGGTCGATGGAATAAGACTCGGGCCTCGTTAGGGATGAGCTCCTAAGTGCCCCTAGGTCGATGGAGTAAGACTCGGGCCTAGTATGTTTGCCTTGTAGGGTTCAAGACTTGCTACCTTGGACCTACATAGGTTGCGCGCAATATGTAAGTGGTACATAGCCGAGATCCCCTTTAAGTTGAGATTATGTTCAAGTATATATATATATGTAAGAAGAAATGGTTTTAAAGATCATGAGACATACACATATTTTTCGGATACATGTTTTCCAAAATCATATTGCATATACCTTATGATGATTTATGATATGCCATGGTTAGATATGATTATGTTATGTTTCATGATATGTCCATGTGTATGATATGCCATGACTCCTTATGATGATATGCCATGGTTAGATATGATTATGTTATGTTTCATGATATGTCCATGTGTATGATATGCCATGACTTCTTATGATGATATGCCATGGTTAGATAAGATTATGTTATGCTTCATGCTATGCTTACGTTATGATATGCCATGACTAGTTATGATTTCTTCATGTTGCATGATATGCTTAAAAGGGTATGTTACATTATGTCATGACTAATTGAAATGATGTCATGTTGAGACATTCTTTGTTTATACTATGATTTTCGGCTTTAGTGAGTAGGAAAGGAACTTACTGAGCCATGAGTGCTCACAGCTTACTGTCCTTGTACCACAGATAAAGGAAAAAGCTGGATGAGCTAGAGGAGCAGTAGGAGGGGCAAGGAGATGTGTGTGGCAGTGGCTAGGCAACCAAATAAGAACCTGCTTTAAAAACTTTTAAAGAACTATGCTTTGTTATCATGAATTGTAGTACCGTATGTGTGATTTGATGTTATGCTTCTACTAAATTTTGATATCATATTATTAAGCCCATGATAGTGTAGTTCGGATTTGATGAAAAGGAAACAAAAGAAAAGTTTTTATTAAACTAAGAAAATCATTTTAAGTCTTCCGCTGTAATTTGTACATAGAGTATCGTAGCCCCGTCCCTTAGGGATAGTAGGGAGGGCGGGCGTTACATATGAGATATGGAAGATGGATGTCAAAACCACGTTTCTGAATGGAAACCTGCTCGAGGATGTGTACATGACACAACCTGAGGGTTTTGAAGATCCACAGCATACTGGCAGAGTATGCAAGCTGCATAGGTCCATTTATGGACTAAAGCAAGCTTCTCGGAGCTGGAATCTTCGATTCGATGATGTAATCAAATAGTTTGGTTTCATCAAGAATGAAGATGAACCTTGTGTCTACAAGAAGGTTGTAGGGGATATAGTTATCTTCCTCATATTGTATGTGGATGATATACTACTCATTGGGAAAGACATCCCTTTGCTACAGTCTGTCAAGACTTGGCTAGGGACTTTTTTCTCAATGAAGGACTTAGGTGAAACATCTCACATTCTAGGCATACAGATCTATAGAGATAGATCTAAGAGATTGCTTGGCCTAAGTCAGAGTACGTATATTGACAAGGTACTCCTACGGTTTGCCATGCAGAACTCCAAGAAGGGATTTCTGTCGATGTCACATGGCGTGAGTCTTTCGAAGTCTCAAGGTCCCTCTTCTAGAGAGGAGAGAGACCGCATGGATCAGATCCCTTATACTTTAGCCATAGGATCTATCATGTACGCCATGCTATGTACTCGTCCTGATGTCTCGTATGCTTTGAGCATGATGAGCAGATACTAGTCAGATCCAGGTGAAAGTCACTGGATAGCGGTCAAGAATATTCATAAGTACTTAAGAAGGACAAAAGAATATTTCTTGATATATAGAGACAATGATGAGCTAGCTGTATAGGGTTATAGTGTTGCCAGCTTCCAGACCGATCAGGATGATTATCAATCGCAGTCAGGGTCCATGTTTTGCATAAATGGTGGTGCTGTAAGCTGGAAGAGTTCGAAGCAGGACACAGTAGCTGATTCTACGACAGAGGCCGAGTATATTGCTGCATCAGAAGCAGCAAAGGAGGTAGTTTGGATCAGCAAGTTCATTACCGAGCTTGGGGTGGTTCCTAGCATTGCTGACTCTATTGAGCTTTATTGTGACAACAATGGAGCTATAGCACAGGCGAAGGAACCTCGCTCACACCAGTGGACCAAACACATACTACGGCGCTTCCATCCCATTTAAGAGATTATCGAGAGAGGAGATGTGAAGATTTGCAGAGTACCTACAGAGGCTAATATCGCAGATCCCTTAACTAAGGATTTGGCACAGAGTAAGCATGATGGTCACACTAGGTCATTAGGCCTTAGAGCCTACACTGATTGGCACTAGTGCTAGTGGGAGATTATTAGTTAGAGCCCTAGAGCCAATCATTTGATAATTATTGTATGGACTCATTGTATCATATTCTTATATATAAAGGCATTTGGTTTTTTGGTTATTATGCTTACTTGTATTGGTGCCAAATAAACTAAGTATAATAGCGCCTTGAGTAGAAGGTTCTTACCTATATCAATCGATTGGTTGAATCGATAGTGAGATGATATAGGGAACACTACTCTTAATCATTCCTAGTCAAGTATTAACATTCAGGGACAATGTTAATGCGACGAGACTAGCATGTAGGTCAACTCGATGACTTGATCTCATAAGTCATGGATATGGAGATATCAAGTTGACACATGGGTATGCATTGGAGAATGTATACTGAATGACCCGCCATGAGAAAGTATCATGGATCGTTATATGAGTGTCATCTTCTTTCTCATGTGGCTATTAGTATGACTACTAGTCCTTGGACCTGAAGTCACTATGGATCCCTACATAAGGAGTTACGTACTTTGCCTTCGTCAAACGTCACCCATAACTCGGTGGACTATAAAGGTGATTACTGGGTATATAACGAATTATGCAGAGGGATGTGAGTGATGTAGATGGGATCTATCCCTCCTATATGACGGGAGCGACATCGATATTCTTGATAGAGTGAGACCATGAAGTGCATAGCCATGCCCAAATGAGTCAATATGAGATATTGAGCTCATTTAATTGAGTGAGTTTACTTGGAGTTCAAGATTTGGATTGATTAGAGGATGACACAGTCTATGCCTCATATTGATCAATCTAGATGTCTAGGATAGAAGGACAACGTCATATATTGTGAGGAGTCACAATTAGTAGTCACAAGGTGATGTTGGATCTCAACATTCTTATAACTTGGGTAGTAATGATGTGTTGCTAGATACCACTTATTACTTATGCATCTAAATTGGTTTAGGAGCATTGCCAACGTTATAAGAACCTATAGGGTCACACACAAAGGACAATTAGATGGAGATTAGGTTCATATGATGAACCAAGGGGATTAGATTCATGTGATGAATCAAATTGGATTAAGAGTAATCCTAATTGAACTAATTGAGTTGGACTCAATTTGATTCATGTGTTTAATGAGTCTAATTTAGATTATGACTCATTGAATCAATTTAATTAAATAAATTAGATCCATTATATTAAATTGGCTTGAATCAAATGGTTGGATTTGATCAACCATGGGAGTTATAAAGTCAAGTTTGACTTGTCTTGAGAGGAAGAGGAAAAGTCAAGTTTGAATTGACTATATGCCACCTCATTTGTGAGTTGGCATTAAGTGGCCAATAATGATGTTACACATCATTATGTTTAGCACATGTGTGTGCCACCTCATGGAGGTTACAAATCTCCTCTTTAATGGCCACATTAAATCAGAATGGAGGTTTCAACTACAATAGTGGCCGGCCACTTATGGTGTGGATGAAAAATTGATTTGATTCAAGGCATTCATTCCTTCTTCTTCCTCTCTTCTTGCTCTCCCTCTCCTCCTCCTTGGCTGAACCATCTAAGGTGCTAGCACACCTTTGTTTGATCTTCTCCACCTATTTTGTTCGTGTGGATACTTCTAGAGGATCGTACACTTGACGATCTCGAGATCCGGTGAACCGTTGGACGAGCGGGATTGCGAAGGGCATCACATCGAGGGTAAATTCCTTCTCCTTGTAGATCTAGTTTAGAACTAGGCTTTAGTAAACTCGTACATGAAATTTTGTTTATAAACTTTGCACGGATCCGGTGGCATGGGAGATTCGGGGTTTTCGCAACATAAAAAGGCGGTTTTTACGGCCCGAAAATCCCAACACGGGTTAAAGCAGAACATCATAGACCGAGCGGAGTTCTGCAGCTTATCCAGATTCCAGAATGGAAGTGGGAGGATATATCTATGGACTTAATAGTATGACTACCCAAGGCTACAAATGGATTGGATGCTATCTGGGTAATAGTGGACAGATTGACCAAGTCTGCTCATTTTCTAGCTATCAGAACATCCTACTCCATAGAATAATTAGCGCAACTGTATGTTAAAGACGTTATCAGATTGCATGGCATCCCCAAAACCATAATTTCTGATAGAGATGGTCGCTTCACTTCACACTTCTGGGAGTGTGTTCAGAGAGCTCTTGGCACTAAGCTGCGGTTTAGAACAACATTTCATCCTCAAACAGATGGGCAAACAGAACGAGTAAATCAAGTCCTGGAGGATATGCTATGGGCTTGTGCCTTAGATTTCAAAGGGAGTTGGTGCCGATACCTATGCTTAGTAGAATTTGCATATAATAACAGTTATCAACCTACTATCAGAATGACACCCTATGAGACCTTATATGGGAGGAGATGTAGATCTCCTATATGTTGGTACGAAGGCGGTGAAAAGAGAGAAATGGGACTCCAGACGGATCTTATCGAGGATACCACCAAAGCTATTCAGAACATTCGCTAGAGGATAGAAACTGCTCAGAGCCGGCAGAAGAGCTATGCGGATGTGCACCGTAGACCACTAGAATTTGATGTGGGGGATTTAGTGTTCCTCAAAGTAGCTCCTATAAAAGGAGTAATGAGGTTTGGGAAGAAGGGAAAGTTGAGTCCACATTATGTGGGGCCATACTGGATCACCAAAAGGGTTGGCAAGGTAGCGTATGAGCTGGAACTACCTCAAGAAATGTCAGTCATTCATAATGTATTTCATGTCTCAATGCCAAAGAAGCATGTTCCCGATGCGAATCAAATGATTGAGCCACAGATGGTACAAGTTCGAGAGAACCTCAATTATGAAAGTCGACCTATTCAAATAATAGATCGAGAAGTTAAGAAGCTAAGGGACAAAGAGATACCGTTAGTGAAAGTGTTGTGGCAAGGACAACAGTATGAAGAGACAACTTGGGAACGCGAGGATGATATGAGACGGAAGTATCCACACTTGTTCTAAGTTCGAGGACAAACTATTTATAAGGTCTGGAGAATTGTAACAGCCGTAAATTTCCTTTATTTTTACAAAGTGCAAAAAGAAATAGAAGAAGAGAAAAGAAATAAAAATATATGCTTAAATGGCTTGGGCTAAGATTTGAACCCGAGACCTCTTGCTTGAAATTGGTTTAAGTAGCCATTAGGTGGTGGTAAAGCATCACATGAGCAATATGAAGATAAAAAACCTAGTATAAAAGGGGTTGGATGAAATTGCTTATATGTGGATTATGTGCGAAGAGACGCTCCAATTTTCACTTAGTATAAAAGGGGTTGGATGAGATCAAAAACCTAATCTTCCGCCTCTTTTTTCCTCTCTAGCTGAATCCTCTTCTCCCTCCCTTCAAGTTTCGGCCAAGGAAACCTAGGGCTCCAAGTCTTAAAGCTTTCAAAGGAGGGAATCTAAGGGAGAGTTTCTCCCAAGGAGGTAGGACGCAAAAGGAGGGTGACTCGGATATTAAGGCACACAAGGGAGGATTTTGGGGTCTTCCTTGCACCTTATAATCGTAAGATCTAGCGAAAGGATGTAAGTACCTCTCACCTGCAGTATGAGTAGCTTCGTTAATACATGTTATGATATGTTTTAAACATGTTACATGTTAAAGGAGATAGATGCTATGAGATGTAAGATACCTTGTAAAGTTTTGGGATTAAGAGCATGCTTAGATCATCTTGGTTTGCTTCCCATTAAGTTTTGGGACTAAGAAGTATAATCAAGTGCCTAAAGTGCTTCCCTATAAGTACGGGGCAATTAAGCGCACATAAGATGTTTGGTTAAATGCCAAGCAAGTGCAAGTACAAGAAATTAATAGTTAAAAGGAAGTATTTTACTTTAGAAAGACATGTACTAGACAGAAGGTCCTTGGGTGGGCTCCTAGATCGCCCCTAGGCTCCTAGATCGCCTAGTAGTATCTTAATGGGTTCGGGATTAGCTACCTTAGATCTTATTAAGGATGTGCATAAAATGGTACAATGCTGGGCTCAAGCAAGTGAGTATTATTTTCACTATTATGTAATATAAAGTTTTTAAACTTCATGGTTTGTCTTAGTGGAAGTTTTCCCAAGTTGAGAATTTGAGTTACGTAGTACAGTAGTGATAAACTCAATAATATGCCAAGATGTTTGTTTTTATTTCGTTACTAGCATAATTTTTAGTTGATGGTTTGCATGATAAACTGGTTTGAAAATACATGTGATGTACGTATTTCTGAAGTATGGTTTTAGTGTGAACTACTGGCAAAAGCATGTTTACAATGTTGCATTTTTCTTAAAGCAGTTTAAAAAGCATGTCTTCTTTTAATGTCTCGTTTTGTGAGTAGATGGTACTTACTAAGCATTCACTTATTAATTACATTTCCTTATACTGCAGATATAGGTAAAGGAAAGCTCGAGTAGGAGGAGGCAGCAGGAGTAGTGCTTGGGGGTGTGTGTGTGGCGGAACAATGGAAAGAGATCAGGGAATTTGTTATTTTAGAAGCATATAGAACTCTAGTTTTGTTTTTCTTCTCTCCGCTTTACCTAAGAATCTGGCACTAATTGGTTTGGAATGGATTTGGCAACTTGGCAAAATTTTGAATGGCAAGTGAAAGTGAAAAAGAGGAGAACAAGCTTTTTCGCCGGAGAAAGGGGGCCCTTCGCACGGCCCGTGGCACGGCCGTGCGGGTTCGCACGGCCTTGCCCCTCCTCCTCTCGGCCAAGGTGACACGACCGTGTGATTCCACATGGCCGTGCCCTTCCTCCTCTCGGGCATGGTGACATGGCCGTGTGATTCCACACCGTCGTGCCCTTCTTCCTCTTGGCCGAGGTGACACGGTCGTGTGGAATCACACAGCTAGACACCTCCTCCCTTTGGCCAATGCTACATGGCCGTGTGATTCCACACGGACGTGTCTCTCCTTCTCTCAGCCGAAGTGACACAACCATGTTGGTTCACACGGTCGTGCCCTTTCATCCTTTTCCAAGGGTCACGGTCGTGCAACCCTCACACGGTCATGCCCTGTGTCAGTTGGGAGTGCAATAGCTGTTAGGGCCACACGTCCCAAACTCACCAGAAACTTCAGACTCCCTTCGACCCTACGTGGCTACAAGTCATGTCCTACCAGTCATATAGGTTAGAATAGATTTAAGGACTAAGCAGCATGTAACAGGTAAGAATGCCAAAAAAATTAGATGCACGAGGAAAAAGTAACGTTTGTCCTATATCTTAAGGGTATGAGTAAGGGTGGGCGTTACATCTAAATTTTTTTCAATCCTACAATTGGTATTAGAGCGCGAGGTCACTCTTTAGCAGACTAACTGTCGAAAGAAGCATGAGCCAGAGCCATGATCCAAGATCAAACCATGTGGGTGAAACCTTGAACAAAGTAGGGGAGACCCTGAGCAGTTCAAGGTGACCCGATGCTCAAGGGGAGGCCCTGAGCAAGTCAAGAGTGACCCAATGCTTGAAGAGGACTCCGTGGTCCTTTGTTTTAAGGGGGGGGGGGGGGGGATTGTTGGGGTTACAGGGTTGCAAACATGGTCTCACATTGAAAACACATGGGAAAGATCATGGGTTTATAAGAAAAAGATATCTCCATTGGCATGAGGCATTTTGGGTAGAGCCCAAGAGCAAAACCATGAGGGCTTAAGCTCAAAGTGGACAATATCATATCATTGTGGAGATATCTAAAATTTTTTTGATCTTACATATTTATCATACAAAATCATGCAAGATTTAGTCAGCAATTCAATCAGACAGCGCATTCAAGACTAGATTTGAGATGAACACACACAATGAAAAAATGATTTTTATTTATTATTTCTCCTTTCTAGAAATCCTTTAGACATGGAGAAACCTTAAAAAGAATCTAAAAATTAAGCATAGTATACAAAGATTGTATGGAAATAGAAAGAATAAAAGTTATATGCTATGGAGTTGCCAATTGAAATTAGTGCTCAGGGTTATAGCGTGTCATCGTTGTAGCACAACACAAAAAGAATGAGAGCACAATGAGCACAAGCAGAGTAGTACCAAGTTTAAAAGGTGTTGTGAAAGCTCTATCTTGAGTCTCCTTATATATCACTTCTTTGATTACTGACGTGGGAAAATCTAGTCGACTGAAACCTCTTCGATTGCCTGAAAGTTGTTAACGTAGCTATGACTATTATCCGATAGATAATGTCGTCTGTAGTCTCTAGTTAACTTGAAACCTTCCGGTCACCTAAAGCTTGGTCAAATATGATCTTGAATGTCTCACTTGGATCATTGAATCTAATCTTCTACCGGCCGCTTAGAAGCATCTCTGATCACTCGTAAGCTACGGTCACCCTAACCTTTTTTCTAGTTGCTTGGAAACTCTTGACTCCACCCATCGAGAGTTATCTCTAGCCAATAACCCAGACTCCCTTCCAGTCACATGGAATTGTTGAAACTTATTTCCCTACATTTATGATGTAGAATTTTACCTTAGCTAGATGTTTAGCTCCCACCCGACCCATCTAGTTTGAGTTGCCAAACTTTATCTCTCAGTTGAATTCACTTGGACTTTCTTACCAAGACTCCAACTCCCAGTTGACTCCACTTAGACTTGATCCACCAAGTTTCTAACAAGAATTTACTTTCTTGGTTCACAATCAAGACTTAGCTTCTGTCTGATTTCCAATCAAGACTTCATTTGCCTAGTTCGACTAGGAATTAGCCAACGTCTGGTTCCCAACTAGGACTTCATCATCTATCAAGTAAGCTGCTCCTTCACACTTGACATAGACTCATTAGATCTCAACAAACCTAACTTTAATCTTAGTCATACATCAAAACTTTGGGTTCAATGTTATGCTCCTAATACCAACAATCTCTCTTTTTTTGATCGTATGAAAATTAAGTTAAAGTTAGAAAATATAGAAAAAGTTAATTTAAAGGAATGATATTCAAATCATGATAAGTAATGAACATAAATGAAATCATACATTTAAGCAAAAAAAGAAGAAAATCCTTTTATCTTGTGTACTTGTTTAAACCAAATTATGGCACACAAAAGTGAGGGCATATTCAATATGAGCTAGATTAACAAGTTAAAAAGTAAGCATAAAAGCCAACAAGCCAATAAATAGATAAGTTAGGCATAAGTCAAATTATAAAAAGTCAAAGGTTAAATCAAAATGAGTCAACTACAAAGTTATCAACACCAAAATAAGTCAACTAAGTCGGCTACAAGTCCACAAAATAGTCAAGCTAAGATAATCTTATCTAGTTAGAAGTAGGAGGCTACTAGCTCATGTGCTGAGCACACATCATATCCATAATCTCCTATAGCTAGGCCTTCACATTATAAAATTCATGACATTATCCTTGAGGTAGATCACTTGGTCATATAAAGTCAAAGTAGGTGGAGGTGCTGGTAGCTAGGCTACTTCAAGATTGAACTGATCCAACATCTCATCAATCTTTAGAGACTGAGGGGGCAACCTCCCATCCTTCTAGACTAAGGTATTCTCTCCAATGATCATCTTAGCTAGGCTAAACTATCTAAATCCTATCTTGTGAAAGTCCGACAAAGGTTTGACGTTACCTCAGGTAACGTCAATCCATAAAGATGCAAAAATAAATGTCAAGATGTGACAGTAGGACATATGGACTCAAGAATAGTAGTATTGCATGAATCAGAGATGATGGGCCTAAAGATATGCAAGCTAAAGTTGATTTCCAACCACAACCAATGCTTAGTGCATATAGGAGAAAAGTATGGAATGATCTCATGACACTAGGTCTCTAGTGTTAATAGGCAAGATGCATGAAACTAGGACCTTATACAAAACATAGTCTTTAACTCTAAGCTAGCTAGAGCTGAAGTTGATGATGGTCGAAGTATGTTCATCACCAAAAAAGTAATTGTAAATGAGGTCCAAGGTAATATGATAGTAAGGGTTAGGAAAAGGTAGACTAGTAAATGGAAAGCAATAGAATGTGAAGGGTGAGGGACACAACTTGAGTCACTCCCTAATCAGGTCTGGTGTGAAAATAATATCAACACCTGCAACTCTATATGTAAATGTGAGCTTGTCTAACCTAGCCAAGATGTTATAAAACCCGATGCACAAATCAAGGTTTACTTGCTTAGTCACAGAAAACAAGTGTGAAAAGACTATAGTAGGCTATGATCTTTAATTCATCCACAGTGATCAATGAAGAATTTTCTATTTAAATACCTAGTTGGCATTGAAATGTAAGTATGTTATTCATTTCTAAGTCTAAGGTCCTTAAAAAGAAATCTAGAGTCCTCAGAAGGATGCTATGAGGTGTTAGCCTCAGTAGCTCTACATTTTTGTCTAACAAGATAGTAAAATAAACACTTAAAAGGACATAACTTGCTTAAAAGAAAATGAATTTGAAAGGATTAAGTCAAAAGTCATTACCTAGGCATGATGAAGTAACAAAGGAAAAGAACTTGAGACACAAATAAAAAATAGGCTCAAGAACAATTTATAACTTAGTTTGGAGGAAGCAAAATGAAGATTTAGAGTAAGGGCAGGCAGCTACTTGCCAACTGTTGGGTTTTTCGGGCCGCGAAAATCACTTTTTCGCGTTGCGGAAACCCCGAATCACCCTAGCCAACGGATCCGTGCAAAGAAAATTTCAAAAAACTACGAATACGAGTTTCACACTCTAGATCTACAGTAGATAAGAGTAATACCTTTGAAGCGTGCCCTCGCAAATCCCGCTCGTCCAACGGTACGCCGGATCTCGAAGTTGTCAACGTAGACAACTCTCTAGTGATATCCACATGAACAAGAAGTGTTCTCTAACACCCAAGGATGGAGAAGAGAGCACCACAAGTGTGCTAGCACTTCTTGGGCTCTCGGGTAGGATTTAAAAGAGAGAAAAGAGAGAAAGCAAAAAGGAATCTTATACACTCACTAATAGTATCCTCTTTTGTGACCATCACTTTCCCTTATTCTCTTGGAACACAACTCAACACCTTCTCAATTTCTTAAAACCCATGGCAACAGCAAGAGAAGGAGGAAGAAAAGACCCAAGGAAGAAGATAACATTCATCCCACATAATTGCCACAAAATAAAAACCCCCTCTTCACATTAGTGTGGCTGACCACACAATGTAACCCCCTCATTTAATGTGGTCAGCCACATTAAGTGGTATAAGATGTGTAACCTCCATGAGGTGGCACACCATTATGAGGTGGAAATGATGTGGCAAGGTTAGTCATGCCATGTAGGATGAGTCAACCTTCATGACGTGGCAATACATCAAGTCAAACTTGATGTTTCAACTTCCATTTAGTCAAGTCAAAATTGACCAATTATCTTCCTTGTTGAGTTAAATCCAACCTTTCATTCAAGTCAATTTGAATTTAATGAATCTCAATTCATTAATATAAATTGACTCAATGAATCAAATTTAAATTAGACTTATTCAACAATTGAATCTAATTGAGTCTAACTCAATAAGTCTAATTTGAATCCAATCTTTGGTGCATCATATGAACCTAATCCAATTGGTTCATCATATAAACCCAATCTCCATCCACTTGTTCTTTGTGTGTGACCCAATAGGTTCTTGTAACGTTGGCAATGTTTTAAACTCCTTTAGAAACATAAGCAATGAGCGGCATCTAGCAATACATCATTGCTACCCAAGTTACAAGAATGTTGAGATCCAACATCACCTTGTGACTACTAATTATGACTCCTCACAATATGTGACATTGTCATTCTATCCTAGACATCTAGATCGATCAATGTGAGGCATAGACCATGTCATCCTCTAATCAATCTAAATCTTGAACTCCAAGTAGACTCACTCGATCAGATGAGCTCAACATCTCATGTTGACTCATTTGGGCATGGTCATGCACTTCGTGGTCTAACTCTATCAAGAGTACCGATGTAGCTCCCATCATATGGGAGGGATAGATCCCATCTACATCACTCACATCCCTCTGCATAATTCGTTATATACCCAGTAATCGCCTTTATAGTCCACCAGTTACGGGTGACGTTTGACGAAACCAAAGTACATAACTCCTTATGTAGGGAACCATGGTGACTTCAGGTCTAAGGATCAATAGTCATACTAATAGTCACATGAGAAAGTATATGACACTCATATAACGATCCATGATACTTTCTCATGCCGGGTCATTCAGTATACATTCTCCAATGCATACCCATGTGTCAACTTGATATCTCCATATCCATGACTTGTGAGATCAAGTCATCGAGTTGACCTACATGCTAGTCTTATTGCATTAACATTGTCCCTGAATGTTAATACTCGACTAGGAATGATTTAGAGTAGTGTTCCCTATATCATCTTACTATCGATTCAACCAATCGATTGATATAGGTTAGAACCTTCTACTCAAGGACGTTATTATACTTAGTTTATTTGGCACCAATACAAGTAAGTATAATAATCAAATAAATGCCTTTATTAATATAAGAATATGATACAATAAGTCAATAATACAATCATCAAATGATTGGCTCTAGGGCTCTAGCTAACAATCTCCCACTAGCACTAGTGCCAATCAGTGTATGCTCTAAGCCCCAATGACCTAGTGTGACCATCATGCTTCCTCTGTGCCAAAGCCTTGGTCAAGGGATTTGTGATGTTAGCCTCTGTAGGTACTCTGCAAATCTTCACATCTCCTCTCTCGATGATCTCTCGAATGAGATGGAAGCGTCGTAGTATGTGTTTGGTCCGCTGGTGTGAGCGAGGTTCCTTCGCCTGTGTTATAGCTCCATTGTTGTCACAATAGAGCTCAATAGGGTCAGCAATGCTAGGAACCACCCCAAGTTCAGTGAACTTGTGAATCCAAACTGCCTCCTTTGCTGCCTCTGATGCAGCAATATACTCGGCCTCTGTCGTAGAATCAGCTACTGTGTCCTGCTTTGAACTCTTACAGCTCACAGCACCACCATTAATGTAAAACACGAACCCCGACTGCGATTTATAGTCATCCTGGTTGGTCTGGAAGCTAGTATCACTGTAACCCTTTACAGCTAGCTCATCATTGCCTCCATATATCAAGAAATATTCTTTAGTCCTTCTTAAGTACTTAAGAATATTCTTGACCGCTATCCGGTGACTTTCACCTGGATCTGACTGGTATCTGCTCGTCATGCTCAAAGCATACGAGACATCAGGTCGAGTACATAGCATGGCGTACATGATCGATCCTATCGCTGAGGCATAAGGGATCTGATCCATGTGGTCTCTCTCCTCTCTAGAAGAGGGACCTTGAGTCTTCGAAAGACTCACGCCATGTGACATCAGCAGAAATCTCTTCTTGGAGTTCTGCATGGCAAACCGAAGGAGTACCTTGTCAATGTATGTACTCTGACTTAGGCCAAGCAATCTCTTAGATCTATATCTATAGATCTGTATCCCTAGAATGCGGGATGCCTCACCTAAGTCCTTCATTGAGAAGCAATTCCCTAGCCAGGTCTTGACAGACTTATGCATAGGGATGTCCTTCCCAATGAGTAGTATATCATCCACATACAATATGAGGAGGACAACTATATCCCCTACACCTTCTTGTAGACACAAGGCTCATCTTCGTTCTTGATGAAACCAAACTATTTGATTGCATCATCGAATCGAAGATTCCAACTCCGAGAAGCTTGCTTTAGTCCATAAATGGACCTATGCAGCTTGCATACTCTACTAATATGCCGTGGATGTACAAAATCTTCAGGTTGTGTCATGTACACATCCTCGAGTAGGTTTCCATTCAGAAACATGATTTTGACATCCATCTACCAGATCTCATAATCTTAGTAAGCTGCAATAGCAAGCATGATCCGAATGGACTTAAACATCGCTACTGGAGAAAAGGTTTCATCATAGTCAATACCATGAATCTGCTTGAAACCTTTAGCTACCAAGCGACCCTTATAGATACGTCCATCCATGTCAATCTTTCTCTTAAAGACCCACTTACACCCTATGGGTTTTACCCCTTCAGGTGGATCAACCAAAGTCCATACTTGGTTGGTGTACATGGATTCCATCTCGGATCTCATGGCCTCTAGCCATTTCTCGGAATCTGGTCTCATCATAGCTTCCTGATAGGTGGTAGGCTCATCCTCTATGAGCACAACGTCATCATGGTCAGACAAGAGAAATGAGTATCTCTCAGGCTGACGACGTACCCTATCAGACCTGCGAAGAGGTATGTCTACTTGAACTGGTTGTTGTTCCTCAACTCTTTGTGGAACAACATCATCCACAACATTTTGTGGTTCCAATTCAACTTCCATCAAGGCATCAGTACTATTGTTCGCTTCTTGAATTTCTTCAAGATCGAACGTGCTCCCACTAGTCTTTCTAGAAACAAAGTCCCTTTCTAGAAAGACCCCAGTCTTTGCCACAACAACGTTGTGCTGACTGGGAATGTAGAAGTAATATCCCTTAGTTTCCTTGGGATATCCAATAAAGTAGCACTTGTTGGATTTGGGTCCTAATTTGTCTGAGACTTGACGTCTAACGTAAGCCTCACAACCCCAAATCCTGATGAAAGACACCTCCGCATCTCTCCCAGTCCATATCTTATATGGTGTCTTTATCACGGAAGATCTGCCGTGTCTAGAGCATAACCCCAAAGGTATATCGGAAGATCTGTGTGACTCATCATAGATTGTACCATATCTAATAAGGTACGATTCCTCCTTTTGGATACACCATTCCACTGTGGTGTTCCAGGAGGAGTGAGTTGGGATAGAATCCCACACTCAGCTAGATAGTCACGGAACTCATGGCTAAGGTATTCTCCACCTCGATCGGATCGAAGTATATTAATACTCTTGCCAAGCTGGTTCTGTACTTCATTCTTGAATTCTTTGAACTTTTCAAAGGATTCAGACTTATGTGTCATCAAGTACACATAACCATATCTACTGAAGTCATCTGTAAATGTGATGAAGTACCTATAACCACCTCTAGCAGCGACATTGAAAGGGTCACATACATCACTATGTATAAGTCCTAACAAATCAGTCGCTCTCTCGCTGTGCCCACTAAAGGGAGTCTTGGTCATCTTGCCTCGTAGGCATGACTCGCATATCTCATATGATTCAAAATCAAATGAGTCCAGCAAACCATCCTTATGGAGCTGGGATAAGCGCTTGTCATTTATATGACCTAAGCGACAGTGCCAGAGGTAGGTTTGGTTCAGGTCATTTGACTTGAACCTCTTGGTATTTATGTTATAGATAGGGCTTTCAAGGTCTAGAATGTAGAGTCCGTTTATCAGAGGTGCACTACAATAGAACATATCGTTTAAATAGACAGAACAACATTTGTTCTTTATTGTAAACGAGAAACCTTTCTTGTCCAAACAAGAAACTGATATAATGTTCTTAGTTAATGCAGGCACATAACAACAATCATCTAATTCTAGTATAAGCCCAAAGGGTAGAGATAGATAGTAAGTTCCTAGAGCAATAGCAGCAACCCGTGCTCCATTGCCTACTCGTAGGTCTACCTCACCCTTCGTCAATGCCCTGCTATTTCTCAGCGCTTGTACATTAGTACAAATGTGCGAAGCACATCCGGTATCTAATACCCACGATGAAGAAATAGAGAGGTTGACTTCTATAACATGTATACCTGAAGTAGAAATCTTATTTCTCTTCTTCTTAAGATCTTCTAGGTATTCTTTGGAGTTCCTCTTCCAGTGCCTTGCTTGTCCTTGATATAGGTGACAAAGATGTTCAACCATATCGTAAGCACTCATCAACTCATGTTGCTTCTGAAGCTCAGGGTTCATGGTCGCGAGCATAAGACAAGACACAACTAATGCGTCATCTTGATGCTTCTCGTAAGCATCTCGGTCTGCTCTCGTGGCAGTGGCAGGAGGAGCCTCCGGAATGGGCTGCTCCAGAACGTACAATTTACATTCTTGGGTGAGAACTATTCTCAGGTTCCTGTACCAGTCCAGGAAATTTGCTCCATTGAGCTTGTCCTTCTTAAGGACAAATCGCAGAGAGAAATTGTTCGTATTTGACGTCATGGTTATCTACAACAGAAATAAATGCAGAAATAAATATTATATTCTTAATCATTTAATTAGGCCTTTAACTAAATGATGCTCCCACTGAATTCTATAATTCATGTGGGACAAGATCCACGTTATACTATGCCTTGAGTTAGCTTTGGCTAATACGCCCAAGACTTAGTATGATCGGTAGGTAACGATTACCAATTACATCTCTATGCAACTCTTGTTTATAGCATCAAAATCCGCATTTATATTAAAACTCGAGTTAGCTTTGGCTAATACGCCCAAGAGTTAATATAAACGTGATTTTGACCTATCTACCAACCATTAGATAATGCCTATAGTTAAACTCAATCCAATTGAGTTAACTAGTTACTCAATCTAATTGAGTTGTACTCACCCATGCGTTGATAGGCGGGACCAAAATTGTCCCTCCGTACCCTACCAAGATAGTATGTGTTGCTCTGCTTTGGCAGATTCAACAACAACATGCGATCGAGGTAGTGGTAGGTATCATGGCATGGTAGGCATTACGAGTTGATTCGATCGAGATCTAATCTAATCGAGAAGGGTGCATCTTGTACACGATGTAGATCTAATCTAATCGTAAGAGTACATCTTGTGCACGATTTAGATCTAATCTAATCATAAGGCACTAATTAATTACTTAATTAAACATGCATCACATACACAAGTAATTAATTAAATTTTATGATTATGTCATGGCCCTACTACGATCTTCTCAAGCCAATGAGAAGATCGGATGGTCAACCTAAGGTCAATAGCTTCTCAAGCTCCTTCCTTTGACCACCTCGTGTTGCTCGCGCCCTCCTCGTAACTCCGTCTCGAGTGGACCCTCCACCGCTTCAAAATTTACATTACATTTTGAAACTCGAGTTACATTCGAGTCTAAATTTAATTTACAACCAGAATATAAGAGAAAGGCACGACGCGCAGGTCGCGAATAAAATAAAAATAAATAAATAAAAATACAGCACGTACATCACATAACGACACACAGGCCGTATTATGAATTACAACACATTTATTCCAATCCAATTGGGTCTTTTGGGCCATGACTATCACAAAATTAATATATAATTCTAAATTATATATTTTTCATAATTTTCTGTAATTTTCATAATTTTTTACAATTTTATGAGTAAATTTTTCCCAGCGGTCCCGTTTAGCGTTTTCGGGCGCAATCGCGGAACGAATCCCCTTGCGGGGCGAGAGGAAGCACCCCTACCCGCGATCTAACCATTGCAAGGGTTCCTTTGCGATCTAACAGCGCCTAAGCCCGCTGTCCCAAAAAATTTTGGGGCGAAACATTGCCGTTTCAGAAAATTCTTCTCGGTAGTCGAAGCCTACAAGTGTCTAAACACTTGTGGTTCGCTTCTACGAGAAAAATACCCATTAAAACTATAAAAAATGAATTTACAGAAAGTTACAGATCTATATTTTTTCATAAAAATATGAATCTAAACTCGTACTCGCTTCGCACGTGGCTCTGATACCACTGTTGGGTTTTTCGGGCCGCGAAAACCACTTTTTTGCGTCGCGGAAACCCCGAATTACCCTAGCCAACGGATCCGTGCAAAGAAAATTTCAAAAAACTATGAATACGAGTTTCACACTCTAGATCTACAGTAGATAAGAGTTATACCTTTGAAGCATGCCCTCACAAATCCCGCTCGTCCAACGGTACGCCAGATCTCGAAGTTGTCAACGTAGACAACTCTCTAGTGATATCCACACGAACAAGAAGTGTTCTCTAACACTCAAGGATGGAGAAGAGAGCACCACAAGTGTGCTAGCACTTCTTGGGCTCTCGGGTAGGATTTAAAAGAGAGAAAGCAAAAAGGAATCTTATACACTCACTAGTAGTATCCTCCTTTGTGACCTTCACTTTCCCTTATTCTCTTGGAACACAACTCACACACCTTCTCAATTTCTTAAAACCCACGGCAACAACAAGAGAAGGAGGAAGAAAAGACCCAAGGAAGAAGATAACATTCATCACACATAATTGCCACAAAATAAAAACCCCCTCTTCACATTAGTGTGGCCGACCACACAATGTAACCCCCTCATTTAATGTGGTCGGCCACATTAAGTGGTATAAGATGTGTAACCTCCATGAGGTTGTTGGTGCAGTAAGCATCCGACGATCGAACCTTAGTTTTGATAATGGCAAAGAGATTTAAAGTTAAGATTCCTTGTTATCTAATGTGGTTAAATAAGGTTTCAGGAAAGTCCTAACTGCGGTTAGGCAGGGGAAAATCCTAAGGGGGGGTAACCTTAGGTCCTAGGGGGTGATAACCCTAGATGAAGAAAAATCCTAAGGGGGGGCAACCTTAGGTCCTAGGGTGCGGTAACCCTAGGTGGAGGAAAACCCTAAGGGGAGGCAACCTTAGGTCCTAGGGGGCGGTAACCCTAGGTGGAGGAAAACTCTAAGGGGCGGCAACCTTAGGTCCTAGGGGGTGGTAACCCTAGGTGGAGAAAAACCCTAGGGAGCTGTAACCCTAGGTCCTAGGGGGTGGTAACCCTAGGTTGAAAGTCCAGTCGGTCTGGAGGACCGGACTGACATCAGGTAAATCTCCTGAGTGGAGTAGGTGAGGACGCGTTCCCCGTAGAGGGAACAGTAGGCGTCGGGTCGACCTAGGGTTTCCGGTTGGAAATCCGAAGTCAGACCCGGACAGTCCGAAGACTGTCATTACTTCATATTCATACTATTATTTTGTATTAACTTTGTGGTGCAGGTATTTTTGGATTAACATACTTGCAGGTACCAAAAACACAAAGAAGAACTCGGATGAACAGTGTCTGAGGCGCCTCCATGGGGCTTGGAGGCGCCTCGGGTGTAAAACCTGAGCTGGCGCGAGAAGCAGGCTTAAGGCGCCTTGGTAAACAGTAGAAGGCGCCTTGGACGCTTGGATGAAGGCGCCTTGGATGGATTGAAGGCGCCTTGGACAGCTTGGAGGTGCCTTGAAGGGTTTGAAGGCGCCTTCAGGTCGCGGCAGTCAAAAGGTTATCGCAGCGAGCAGATCAGGATAGAATTCAAGCTTCAAGGCGCCTTGGAGCTTGTTTAAGGCGCCTTGAACACTGTTTAAAAGCAGTGGTCGACCAGCAGCTCAATACAACACCTTCTCAAGCAGTCTTCTGCAACGTGCTGCGAATTCGACCATCCCTAAGTGCTGCAAGAACACCCCGACGACCCGAAGCTTCAGATTTAGTCTTTTGTTGTCGGTATATTCTTATTACTGCTTTAAATTGTACTTAGTTTATAATAGTCTTTACGAACTATAGTTGTTGCCCACCGAAAGCGGTCAGCGACCACGGGCCTTTGAGTAGGAGCCGAGATAGACTCCGAACGAAGTAAATAACTTGTCTTTCTGTGTGTTTGTTTACTTTCCGCTGCGTTACTTCTCCGATAGTTTTTACGATTCCGATACGAACGAATTAGCCGCGAGCGCTATTCACCCCCCTCTAGCGCTTCTTGATCCAATAATTGGTATCAGAGCCCGGACTGCCAAAAGGTTTAACCATCGACTGTGCACAAGAGCTATGGTCTGATTGAGTCATGTGTGTACAATATTGACCTCAAACAAAGAAAGTTGGGGCTCCAATGTTCCGATCAAGAGGACCAGACACCAAGCAGGAAGTCCTAGTTGTGACTAGGCAATGAAGTCTTAGTAGGTCGGGTGGACCGAGGGGCAAGAAGACCTGGTGGGTCAAGGATCGGACATTGGAGCCCCACCTTTCTTTGTTCGAGGTCAATATTGTACACACATGACTCAATCAGACCATAGCTCTTGTGCACAGTCGACGGTTAAACCTTCTGGCAGTCCGGGCTCTGATACCAATTGTAAGATCGAAAAGAATTTAGATATCTCCACAATAGCATGATATTGTCCACTTTGGGCCTAAGCCCTCATGGTTTTGCTCTTGGGCTCTCTCCAAAAGGCCTCATGCCAATGGAGATATCTTTTCTCTTATAAACCCATAATCTTTCCCATGTGTTTTCAATATGGGACTATGTTTGCAACCTTGCAACCCAACAATCAAAATTCTTTTAAAATTTAATTTCAAATTTATTTGGAAAATATTTTTAAAATCATTTCAAAATCTTAAAACTTCATTTCAAAATTATTTGAAAAATATTTTTAAAATCATTTTAAAAATCTTTTAAAACTTAATTTCAAAAGTTATTTGTAAAATCATTTGAAAAATGATCATTTCAAAATCATTTGAAAAATCATTTGAAAAATCCCTTGAAAAATTAATTTCAAAATTATTTCAAAACTACTTTAAAAATTATTTGAAAAATCATTTGAAATATCCTCTGAAAAATTAATTTCAAAACCCTTTTCAGAAGTTATTAAATTCTTTGAAATTCTAAACTCAATTAATTTTTAAATCTTCAAAATAATGGTCACTTATTTGGAATTCTAACTGATATTTTTAATGCTGTAAATTAAAGTAAACTCCATCTCACACTCACTCATATGCTAAACATGCTTGTTAATCTAGAATGAGTGAGATGGAAAATTAGGAAAATAATTTTTTAACCTCTCATGCTTGAACTCCTGAACTCAAAAATTTATTAAGGCATTAATTAAGGGGGAGTGATTTTGAGTCGGTTTTAAAATTAGTTTATCTTTAAAAATTTTTTTGACTTGACCTTAAAATTAAAAACTATTTTTGGCATATCTTCAAAAATTCAAGCTATTTTTAACTTAGCTTTAAAATTAAAATTATTTATGACCTAACATTTAAATTATAACTCCTTTATAAGCTAAATGTTTTCAAAGCTAAGTACTTAATTAAGTTTTCTCTAACTAAACTTAGTTAAATTATTTTCTAAACTTAGCTACATGGCAAGATATTTTCTCAACGCAATCATTTTTAAGCTGAAAACATAGCTAAGTATTTTCAAAGTTAGCTAAATATTTTTTTTCAAAAACATTTAGCAAAGTACTTTTTAAAGTGTTTAAAACAAAAAAAATTTAGCTAAGTGTCTCTCAAAGCAATTGTTTTCAAATGCTAAGTCCTGCTGAAAATGCTAAGTATTTTCCAAAGCATTCTCAAAATTTCATCAAAACATTTTTTTTGAAAAACTAAATCTTTTTGATATCACAAAAATTTGCTAAGTTACTGTTTAAAGACAAAATAACTTTATCTCAGCTAAATGTATCTCTCAAACTAAAGGAAGAATTTTGCTTTCAAAATTATGATTTCACCTAGCTAAAAGTCTTACAAGAAAAACTAAGTGTTTATCAAAAGTATGCTTAACCCTCTATTTTTCTCTTTGAAAGATAAGATTGAAAATTATCTTTGAAAGTTAAGCTAAGGCCTAGATTTTCTTCACTCTCTTGGGTATTTTGATATATGGCAAAGGGGGAGAGTAGGAAGAAATTCAAAGAAAATTATAAATTAAAATTCAAAGAAAATTAAAACGAAAATTTTGTTGTGAATGTACCTATGCTTTATTTATGCATGTGCTTATTTATGCGTATCTCTATTGCATTTTTACTTAACTTTGAATTTTGGTTCCCATAATCAAAAAGGGGGAGATTGTTGGTGCAGTAAGCATCCGACGATCTAACCTCAGTTTTGATAATGGCAAAGGGATTCAAAGATAAGATTCCTTGTTATCTAACGTGGTTAAATAAGGTTTCAGGAAAGTCCTAACTGCGGTTAGGCAGGGGAAAATCCTAAGGGGGGGTAACCTTAGGTCCTAAGGGGTGGTAACCCTAGGTGAAGGAAAATCCTAAGGGGGGGTAACCTTAGGTCCTAGGGGGCGGTAACTGTTGGAGTGTATACTGAAAGCCTAAGCTTTGTAAACATTCATTATGAATAAAGAATCACATTTGGTCTAATTATCTACATTTGTTTGTAGTTGTTCATTTAATTTATATTGTAGATAACATAGTATGTGGTGTCACATACAGAAGATGATGTTATCAGTACCTTATAAATTATAAACAGTAGCTCACGACCAGAATGGAAAGGAACAAACCATTAGAAAGTCGAAGTGTAATTAGGTATTAGTTTATCTTAACTATATAATTACACTAGTACACTCAGAGTGTATTGAGTAGAACCATTTGAGGTCGTTCCTTTTATACTGACTTTATAAAGGAACAAAGACCTCAGTTATTATGGAAGTGTGTGCTCTTAATCCTAATATAATAACAAGCACATATGTTTGATATTTATTTCTTTAATTTATCAATGGGTGAGATTTAGTTCGATGAATCAATAAACCCGATAAATTGGGAAATGGTATCACTCATAGTGTGTGTGTTGTTGATTATAGAAGGAAACTGTGTCCTAGTGATACTAGGTTGATAATGTCCTCAAGAGGAGCTCATAAAGATTGTCATGTTAAACCCTGCAGGTGGACTTAGTCCGACATGATAATAAGGTTGAGTGGTACTACTCTTGGACTTAGATATTAATTAAATGAGTTGTCAGTAACTCACTTAATTAGTGGACATTCGATATCTTAAACACAGGGAGACTAACACACTCATAATAAGAAGGAGCCCAAAAATGTAATTTGGGATTGGTGTGGTAGTTCAATGATAGTTCTCTAGTGGAATGAATTATCATTGATAAAATTAAATTATGTGTTCGGGGCGAACATGGGATGCTTAATTTTATCTGGAGATCAAAACCAATTCCTCCTCTCGGTCCCTATCGTAGTCTCTTATTTATAGAGTACTATACCCACATATACCCACCTTCTATACCCACCTAAAGGGGGCCGGCCAAGCTAGCTTGGGAACCAAGCTAGGGCCGGCCTAAGCTTGGGTTTAAGGTGGTCGGCCCTAGCTTGAACCCAAGCTAGTAGGGCCGGCCATAATTAAATAAAAAGAAATTTAATTTTAGATTTTATTATTATGTGGAAGATATAATTTAAAGAGAATTAAAATTAAAATATCTCTCTTGTAAAAAATTTACAAAAGATTAAAGAAAGAGATTAGATCTCTTTCCTTATTTGTAGATTGGAGAGATTTTTATTTTCTCTTTAAAATTATTCACATGTTAATAAAATTAAAATTATAGATATTTCCTTTTATTAACCATGAAGAGATTTTTAAAGAGAATTTTTTTTTTTTAAATTTCCGGAAACAAATAAGGAAAGTTTTAATTGTTGATTAAAACTTGTCCAAATTGCTTCCTCTTGATGTGGCCGGCCATTAGAGTTTATTTGGGAAATTTTATTTTATTTTTCTCAAATAAATCATGTTAAGGAAATTAAGGAAATTTTATTGTAATTAAATTTCCTAATTTGCCTAGGCCAAGGAATATAAAAGAAGGGGTGAGGGTGCCTTCACAAGACACAACCTCTATTGTTTTCTCTCCCTTTCTCCTTGGTGTTGTGGCCGGCCATTACCCTCTCCCTTTCTTCCTCTTGTGGTGGCTGAATACTTCATCTCTCTTGGAGTTCTTGTGGTGGCCGGATACTACATGGAGAAGAAGAAGAAGAAGGAGAGAAAGCTAGCATCTCTTGGAGCTTGTTTAGTATTTTGATTTTCTTCTTTGGTAAAGTTCTTCCTTTGTGGCCGAACCTTGCTTGGAGAAGAAGAAGGTGGTTGGTGGTTTCTCATCTTGGTAGTTCGTTGCCCACACAACGTCCGAGGTTAGAAGAGGAATACGGTAGAAGATCAAGAGGTTTTTCTACAAGGTATAACTAGTAATTTCTATTTCCGCATCATGCTAGTTATTTATGGAAATAATATCAAATACAAGAGGCTTACGTTCTAGAATTTCGAATATGTTTTTTTCGAAGTTGTGTTCTTTTGTTTCTTTCTTTTCCTTGTGATTTGATTGCTCTCTTTGGTTAACCTAAAGTTATTTTAGGAAATTAAATATTAGCTTTCTATTAAAGGTTTTGTCTAGTCGGTGGTGGTTGCTCCCATATCCAAGAAGGCCATGTGCCTTGCCACGTCAGTACTGGGAACCAATTATGGAAATTAATATTTAATGGAATTAATAACTTAAGGAGACTTGGGTCGAACGTGTTAAGTTCCGCAGGAGATCCAAGTCAAAACCTAAAAGAACAAATAGATTAAGTTTTGGATCAAACGTGTTAAGTTCCGCAGGCGATCCAAAATTTAATTTAAAAGAACACATGGTAGCTAGGAAAAGGTTCAGACCTTTGTACAAAATTTTTGTACAATGGAACCTATAGGTTTTCCGAGTAGCAACCAACAATTGGTATCGGAGCTAGGGTTTTACCTCTGTGTATTTGGTATTTAGTTTAATTATGCACATGTCATACATAATTTAGGCAGGTTAATAGTAGGATGTGCTAACTCTATGGATGCAGGATCCAACTATTATGGCTTTTAGTTAATTATGTGTGTGATTGGACCCTTGGACATGTCAAGGGCAATTTATATGTGTGTGCATGATTGTATTAAAATACAGCAGGAGCTGTATTTAGTTTTATTAGAATTTTATTTTTGATCTAGATACATGTACATTCCTTTTATGGAATATAGGATCAAAATGTAAAATTCTATTTATGTAGTGGATCGAATCTTGCAAAGCGTGGAACCTTCTAAGGACCAGAGGCGCAGCGGAACTAGGAGCAAGATGGATGCGACAGCTAGATCCGGTGGCGGTGGCCAAATATGGCAGCTTCGGTTGACAACACACGGAGGACAATTAAAGATAAAAGCCATAATAGTTGAAAATTAGATTTTCTATTTATTGCTTTTATATTGTGCTGTGTGTGCATGTTAGTTTACAAGTTTAGTAGGCTAGCATAGTTAAAATTCCTCATTTATAAATAACTAAGTGGGAGAGTGATTTTTAAGTAAATCCCATGGTCTCCATTACTGGTTTGTAAGTGATGCAAACAAGCTTGCGCATTGGCTCTGAGTGCCTTCCTCCATAACGGATGAGCTTGTTTGCGGATCACTAGAACAGACTTCCATTTTTGGATGACTATAGGAAGTTAATTAAGAGCGTGTGATCTTCCCCAACGGAAGGGGCATAATCTTATTAATGGACTTAGTATCAAGTAATGGTGTACACTTAGACACATCTAATAGTATCCTCCCCAACGGAGTCACTGCTATTATTTGTGTGACCAAATAATACCAACTATTAATTTTATTTGTCAAAAAGTTAGGTTGACAAGATAATAAAATTAATGGGTTAAAACCCTCCTTTTACAAATGTTGAATTTGTATACGTCCACACTAACGTGACATACAAAATTCACGGTGTTTTAAGGTGTTGGTTAATTTAAAATAGTATTGTTTGAGGAATCAATATTATTCTAAATTTAGAGTTCTGACCAAAAGTTATTTGTGATTCTTAGGATGACTTTCAACCCACTGTCCATCATACTTCAACAAAATAGACTTACTGGACCAAATTACATAGATTGGAAAAGAAACACGGATATTGTTCTTACTGCTGAAAGCTATAAATTTATCTTGATGAGCATTGCCTGATGCACCTTGGTGAATCTACCCAAGAGGAGATTGAATATCATAGGAAATGGGTAAAGCAGATGAGATGGCGCGGTGTTACATTTTGGCTTCAATGTCAAATGTATTGCAACATCGGCATAAAGATTTACCAACAACTTATGATATTATGAACAATCTCAAGGAACTCTTTGGTCATCAGGATAGGGCTTCTAGACAAGAAGCTATGAGAAAGATAATGTGACCACCATGCAAGAGGGTACTCACGTAAGGGATCATATCCTAAACATGATGGCTTATCCGAACAATCTAGATCCTTGGAGGAGAAATTGATGGGAAACCCGGATCGATATGATCCTCCAAACCCTACCTAGAAGTTTTGAGCGGTTCACTGAACTATAATATGAATAAAAGGATTTATTCATTAGGGAAACTACTGACATCAAGCAGCAGAAGGGTTATTTCATCACAATGCTCAAATTCACTATCTTGAAAATGGTTCTACTTCTAAACCGAAGGTAAGAAGAAGAAGAAACAAACCGGTTCAAAGAAAGTGAATAAATCTCAGTGTACGGGATTTAAAGCTGGAATGAAGAAGCCAAGGGCAAGTGCTTCATCTGCAAGCGGTGTAGGACATTGGAAGGCGGACTGTCCTCGTAAGAACCAAAACAAAGGTATATCTCATACTCTAGTTGTTGAAACATGTTTAGCGGTGTTATCTACCAGCACCTGGTGTGTAGATACGGGAGCCACTGATCATGTCTGCAATTCCTTGCAAGGGTTCCAGGAAACCGACGACTATCTGAAGGGAGATTCCGTCTACATGGGCAATGCTACTAAGGTGGCAGTGTTGCAATGGGAGGCGTCTACTTATCTTTTAGTAGAAATAGAAATTTGGTTTTAAGAAATTGTCTTTATGTACCCAGTTTTAGAAAGAATTTAATTTCGGTTTCTAAACTGTTTTTAGATGGATATTCGGTTTCTTTCAAGAGCGATGTAGTTATTAAAAGAAATAAAGTGATTATCTGTTACGGTGCATTAGTTGGCAGTTTGTATATTTTAAATCCAAATTCTTCCACAAAGCAAAACATGGAAATTTATAATTCATCTTCTAATTCTAATAAGAGAAAAGAACCTTCAGAAATGAACCAAGCATATCTTTGGCATCTAAGGCTTGGTCATATTAACTTAAGTAGGATTCAGAGGCTTATAGCCGATGGACTTTTAAGTTCATTAGAGTTGGAAAATTTTCCAACTTGTGAATCTTGCTTAGAAGGTAAAATGACCAAGAGGCCGTTCAAGGCCAAGGGGTATAGAGCCAAAGAAGTGTTAGAGTTGGTTCACTCTGATTTGTGTGGTCCTATGTCTGTCCAGGCAAGAGGAGGTTTTGAATATTTTGTCTCTTTCATAGACGATTATTCAAGATATGGATACATTTACCTAATGCACCGTAAGTCCGAGTGCTTTGATAAGTTCAAAGAATACAAGGCTGATGTGGAGAAACGACTAGGTAAAAGTATCAAGACACTACGGTCAGATCGTGGTGGCGAATACCTCTTAGGAGAGTTTAGGAATTACTTATCAGAGGTCGGGATTCAATCCCAATTGTCTGCACCTGGAACACCCCAACAGAATGGTGTGGCCGAATGAAGGAATAGGACTCTTATGGAGATGGTTAGATCAATGATGAGTTATTCAGAATTACCAAATTCGTTTTGGGGATATGCTCTGGAAACAACAGTATACCTTCTGAACTTAGTACCTTCTAAATCAGTTTCTTCTACTCCCATTGAATTGTGGAATGGGTGAAAGCCCAGTCTAAGACATATTCGGATTTGGGGTAGTCCAGCACATATGCTGAAACCTGATGCTGATAAGTTAGAATCCCGTACAGAAGTTCGCGTATTTGTAGGATATCCCAAAGGAACGAAAGGTGGTTTATTTTATAGTCCTAAAGACCAGAAGGTCATTGTTAGCACCAATGTCCAGTTTTTAGAAGAAGACTATATAATGGACCACAAGCCCAGTAGCAAAATTGTTCTAGAAGAAATTAGAGAGGACACGTCTACTTTAGTACCAACAGTACAAGCTAAAGTACCACAAGAGACTGCAACACGTGTCACACATTATACACAACCACCGACAGTGACTCGTCATAGTGGGAGGGTTGTAAGGCAACCTGAGAGATTCATGTTTTTAGGAGAGTCTTCAGACTTGATCCCGGGCAAACATGAACCTGATCCCCAGACATATGACGAAGCACTCCAAGATATAGATGCAGTATCTTGGCAAAAGGCAATGAATTCAAAAATAGAATCTATGTATTCTAATAAGGTCTGGGAGCTTGTAGAACCACCTGATAGTGTAAAAGTTGTTGGATGCAAGTGGATCTACAAAAGGAAAAGAGGGACAGACGGGAAGGTAGAAACCTTCAAAGCACGGCTTGTTGTGAAAGGGTACACTCAGAAAGAGAGAATCGATTATGAGGAGACTTTTTCACCAGTAGCTATGCTTAAGTCTATCCGGATACTCTTATCCATTGCCGCTCATATAGATTATGAGATTTGACAAATGGATGTCAAGACAGCTTTCCTTAACGGAAGTCTTGAAGAAAACATCCATATGAAGCAACCAGAAGGGTTCATTGAAAAGGGCAAAGAGCATCTAGTGTGTAAGCTCAATCGCTCCATTTATGGACTAAAGCAAGCTTCAAGGTCTTGGAACATCCGGTTTAATGAAGTAATCCAGTCATATGGATTTATTCAAAGTCCGGATGAGTCTTGTGTATATAAGAAGTGTAACGGAAACGTGGTGGTATTTCTTGTACTATACGTAGATGATATTTTGTTAATTGGCAACAATGTCAAGGTATTATCAGACGTAAGGGTATGGTTGTCCAAACAATTTGATATGAAGGACTTAGGAGAATGTGCACACATTCTTGGGATCAAAGTTATAAGGGATCGCAAGAAAAGAATGTTGTGTCTGTCCCAAGCTTCATATATAGATACAATCCTTGCTCATTTTAGCATGCAAGATTCCAAGAAAGGTTTCTTACCTTTTAGGCATGGAGTAGCTCTATCTAAAGAGATGTCTCCGAAGACATCAAAGGAGATAGAGGACATGAAAGCAGTTCCTTATGCTTCGGCTGTAGGAAGCCTAATGTATGCAATGCTATGTACGAGACCTGATATCTGTTTTGCCGTAGGCATGGTTAGCAGATATCAGAGTAACCCTGGACAAGGACATTGGACTGCGGTAAAGCATATATTAAAGTACCTGAGAAGGACTAGAGATTATATGCTAGTTTACCAAGCAGACGATTTGCTCCCTGTGGGTTACACGGATTCAGATTTCCAATCAGATAGGGACAACAGTAAGTCTACATCAGGCTATGTGTTTACTTTAGGAGGTGGAGCCATTGCATGGAGGAGTGTTAAGCAGAAATGCGTTTCGGACTCAACCATGGAAGCTGAGTATGTAGCAGCCTCTGAGGCAGCTAAAGAAGTAGTATGGCTCAGGAACTTTCTAATGGACTTAGATGTGATTCCTGGTTTGCCCAAAATCATCACAATTTATTGTGATAATAGCGGTGCAGTTGCAAACTCGAAGGAACCACGAGCTCATAAGGCAAGTAAACATATAGAGCGCAAGTACCACCTGATACGAGATATCGTGAAGCGAGGAGAAGTTGTCATCGCCAAGATTGCATCAGCAGATAACCTGGCAGATCCTTTCACTAAGGCCCTTCCGGCGAAAGCTTTCGATCGGCATGTGGAGGGAATAGGAATCAGATGTATGGTAGAAGATATGGCAGCTTAGTCATTAGTATAAGTGGAAGATTGTTGGAGTGTATACTGAAAGCCTAAGCTTTGTAAACATTCATTATGAATAAAGAATCACATTTGGTCTAATTATCTACATTTGTTTGTAGTTGTTCATTTAATTTATATTGTAGATAACATAGTATGTGGTGTCACATACAGAAGATGATGTTATCAGTACCTTATAAATTATAAACAGTAGCTCACGACCAGAATGGAAAGGAACAAACCATTAGAAAGTCATAGTGTAATTAGGTATTAGTTTATCTTGACTATATAATTACACTAGTACACTCAGAGTGTATTGAGTAGGACCATTTGAGGTCATTCCTTTTATACTGACTTTATAAAGGAACAAAGACCTCAGTTATTATGAAAGTGTGTGCTCTTAATCCTAATATAATAATAAGCACATATGTTTGATATTTATTTCTTTAATTTATCAATGGGTGAGATTTAGTTCGATGAATCAATAAACCCGATAAATTGGGAAATGGTATCACTCATAGTGTGTGTTGTTGATTATAGAAGGAAACTGTGTCCTAGTGATACTAGGTTGATAATGTCCTCAAGAGGAGCTCATAAAGATTGTCATTCTAAACCCTGCAGGTGGACTTAGTCCGACATGATAATAAGGTTGAGTGGTACTACTCTTGGACTTAGATATTAATTAAATGAGTTGTCAGTAACTCACTTAATTAGTGGACATTCGATATCTTAAACACAGGGAGACTAACACACTCATAATAAGGAGCCCAAAAATGTAATTTGGGATTGGTGCGGTAGTTCAATGATAGTTCTCTAGTGGAATGAATTATCATTGATAAAATTAAGTTGTGTGTTCGGGGCGAACATGGGATGCTTAATTTTATCGGGAGACCAAAACCAATTCCTCCTCTCGGTCCCTATCGTAGCCTCTTATTTATAGAGTACTATACCCACATATACCCACCTTCTATACCCACCTAAAGGGGGCCGGCCAAGCTAGCTTGGGAACCAAGCTAGGGCCGGCCTAAGCTTGGAGGTGGTCGGCCCTAGCTTGAACCCAAGCTAGTAGGGCCGGCCATAATTAAATAAAAAAGAAATTTAATTTTAGATTTTATTATTATGTGGAAGATATAATTTAAAGAGAATTAAAATTAAAATATCTCTCTTGTAAAAGATTTACAAAAGATTAAAGAAAGAGATTAGATCTCTTTCCTTATTTGTAGATTGGAGAGTTTTTTATTTTCTCTTTAAAATTATTCACATGTTAATAAAATTAAAATTATAGATATTTCCTTTTATTAACCATGAAGAGAAATTTTATTTTTTAAAATTTCCGGAAACAAATAAGGAAAGTTTTAATTGTTGATTAAAACTTGTCCAATTTGCTTCCTCTTGATGTGGCCAGCCATTAGAGTTTATTTGGGAAATTTTATTTTATTTTTCTCAAATAAATCATGTCAAGGAAATTAAGGAAATTTTATTGTAATTAAATTTCCTAATTTGCCTAGGCCAAGGAATATAAAAGAAGGGGTGAGGGTGCCTTCACAAGACACAACCTCTATTGTTTTCTCTCCCTTTCTCCTTGGTGTTGTGGCCGGCCATTACCCTCTCCCTTTCTTCCTCTTGTGGTGGCCGAATACTTCATCTCTCTTGGAGTTCTTGTGGTGGCCGGATACTACTTGGAGAAGAAGAAGAAGAAGGAGAGAAAGCTAGCATCTCTTGGAGCTTGGTTAGTATTTTGATTTTCTTCTTTGGTAAAGTTCTTCCTTTGTGGCCGAACCTTGCTTGGAGAAGAAGAAGGTGGTTGGTGGTTTCTCATCTTGGTAGATCGTTGCCCACACAACGTCCGAGGTTAGAAGAGGAATACGGTAGAAGATCAAGAGGTTTTTCTACAAGGTATAACTAGTAATTTCTATTTCCGCATCATGCTAGTTATTTATGGAAATAATATCAAATACAAGAGGCTTACGTTCTAGAATTTCGAATATGTTTTTTTCGAAGTTGTGTTCTTTTGTTTCTTTCTTTTCCTTGTGATTTGATTGCTCTCTTTGGTTAACCTAAAGTTATTTTAGGAAATTAAATATTAGCTTTCTATTAAAGGTTTTGTCTAGTCGGTGGTGGTTGCTCCCATATCCAAGAAGGCCATGTGCCTCGCCACGTCAGTACTGGGAACCTTTTATGGAAATTAATATTTAATGGAATTAATAACTTAAGGAGACTTGGGTCGAACGTGTTAAGTTCCGCAGGAGATCCAAGTCAAAACCTAAAAGAACAAATAGATTAAGTTTTGGATCAAACGTGTTAAGTTCCCCAGGTGATCCAAAATTTAATTTAAAAGAACACATGGTAGCTAGGAAAAGGTTCAGACCTTTGTACAAAATTTTTGTACAGTGGAACCTATAGGTTTTCCGAGTAGCAACCAACAGTAACCCTAGGTGAAGGAAAATCCTAAGGGGGGGCAACCTTAGGTCCTAGGGGGCGGTAACCCTAGGTGGAGGAAAACCCTAAGGGGCGGCAACCTTAGGTCCTAGGGGGCGGTAACCCTAGGTGGAGGAAAACCCTAAGGGGCGGCAACCTTAGGTCCTAGGGGGTGGTAACCCTAGGTGGAGAAAAACCCTAGGGGGCGGTAACCCTAGGTCCTAGGGGGTGGTAACCCTAGGCGAAAAGTCCAGTCAGTCTGGAGGACCGGACTGACATCAGGTAAATCTCCTTAGTGGAGTAGGTGAGGACGCATTCCCCGTAGAGGGAACATTAGGCGTCGGGTCGACCTAGGGTTTCCGGTTGGAAATATGAAGTCAGACCCGGACAGTCCGGAGACTGTCATTACTTCATATTCATACTATTATTTTGTATTAACTTTGTGGTGCAGGTATTTTTGGATTAACATACTTGCAGGTACCAAAAACACAAAGAAGAACTCGGATGAACAGTGTCCGAGGCGCCTCCATGGGGCTTGGAGGCGCCTCGGGTGCAAAACCTGAGCTGGCGCGAGAAGCAGGCTTAAGGCGCCTTGGTAAACAGTAGAAGGCGCCTTGGATGCTTGGATGAAGGTGCCTTGGATGGATTGAAGGCGCCTTGGACAACTTGGAGGCGCCTTGAAGGGTTTGAAGGCGCCTTCAGGTCGCGACAGTCAAAGGGTTATCGCAGCGAGCTGATCGGGATAGAATTCAAGCTTCAAGGCACCTTGGAGCTTGTTTAAGGTGCCTTGAACACTGTTTAAAAGCAGTGGTCGACCAGCAAATCAATACAACACCTTCTCAAGCAGTCTTCTGCAACGTGCTGCGAATTCGACCATCCCTAAGTACTGCAAGAATACCCCGACGACCCGAAGCTTCAGATTTAGTCTTTTGTTGTCGGTATATTCTTATTACTGCTTTAAATTGTACTTAGTTTGTAATAGTCTTTATGAACTATAGTTGTTGCCCACCGAAAGCGGTCAGCGACCGCGGGCCTTCGAGTAGGAGCCGAGATAGACTCCGAACGAAGTAAATAGCTTGTCTTTCTGTGTGTTTGTTTACTTTCCATTAATTTAACAAATTCTTTTAGAAATTCTGAGTTAGTTGAGCCAAAAATTATGTCGTCAACATAGATTTGGGCTATAAAGATGTCTTTTTCTATAGTTTTCATGAACAAGGTCGGATCGATTTATCCTTGGTTAAAGTCTTTGGATATTAAGTAATTAGATAATCTTTCATACCATGATCTAGGGGCTTGTTTTAGTCCATATAATGCCTTTTTTAATTTAAATACATGGTTTGGGTAGTCTATGTCTTCAAACCCTGGAGGTTGGCTTACGTAGACCTCTTCCTTGATAAATCCATTTAAAAAGGCTGACTTAACATCCATTTGGTATAGTTTGAACCCTTTATTTGCTGCATAGGCTAATAACATCCTAATGGACTCGAGTCTAGCTACCGGAGCATAAGTTTCATCATAGTCTAAGCCTTCGACTTGACTAAAACCTTTGGCTACTAGCCTAGCTTTGTTTCTTATTATATCACCGTGATCATCCAACTTGTTCCTAAAAACCCATTTGGTGTCTATCATTGATTTATCTATGGGTTTAGGTACAAGGTCCCAGACTTGGTTTCTCTCAAATTGTGCTAATTCTTCCTGTATTGCAATGATCCAGTCTGGGTCAGGTAGGGCTTCTTCTATAGTCTTAGGTTCAATTTTAGAAATAAGGGCAATCTGACTAAGGTTTCTATAGGAAGATCTAGTTCTGACTCCTAGATTTGGGTCACCCAAAATTTGGTCAGGTGGGTGAGAAGTACTTACCCTCGTTGGTCTTATCTGTGGGTCAGAAACTGGTTCTTCTGACTCATTAAGATTAGGTTGCATTTCATCATCTTCGATAGCTCTTGGATTAATGTCAATATTTTCGTTTATATTAGGTGAGCTATTTTCTTCATCAAATATTACATTAGTTGTTTCTTCAACTTTCAAGGTATTTTGATTATATACTCTAAAGGCCCTACTGGTAGAGGAGTATCCTAAGAATATTCCTTGGTTAGTCTTGGGTGTAAATTTTCCTAAGTAATCTTTAGTATTTATAATGTGAACTTTACACCCAAATACTTTTAGATAGTTTAGATAGGGAATTTTATGATAGTAGAGTTCATATGGTGTTTTATTGTGAGATTTGTTAATTAAGATTCTGTTTTGAATATAATTTGCAGTATTTATTGCTTCCGCCCAAAATTGATGATTTAAATAATATTCGTTTAACATAGTTCTAGCGGCTTCTTGTAATGTTCTATTTTTACGTTCCACTAGACCATTTTGTTGGGGGGTTCTAGGACATGAAAATTCATGTTGGTATCCATTTATTTTACAAAATTGGGTAAACCTAAGATTTTCAAATCCCCCCCCCGGTGATCACTTCTTATTCTTTTAATTTTAGTATCTTTTTCATTTTCCGTTAATTTGCAAAAATTACTAAATATTTCATAGGTTTCATCTTTTGTTTTTAGGAATTTTACCCATGTGTATCTAGAGTAGTCATCAATTATCACTAGGCAATATTGGTTCTTGCTTAATGATTTGGCTCCATGTGAATCAAATAGGTCAAGATGGAGCTCAAGTAAGGAATTAGTTCTTTCTAGGTTGGTTGATTTGTGGGTTGACTTGGTTTGTTTTCCTTTTTGACACGCATCACAGGTTGAGTTTTCAATAAATTTTAATTTGGGCAAACCACTAACTAGACCATTTTGACTCATTTTTGAAATGAGTCTTGTGTGAGTGTGACCCAGTCTTCTGTGCCATAGTTGGGTTTCCTCTTGTTGTATCAGGAGACACTTTATTGAGGATATTGATAAGTCAATTGTGTAGATGTTATTCTTCCTAAGTCCCTTAAGTCTGATTTCAGGGTTTTCGATGTTTTTAACTAGACATCCAGATTTATCAAAATTAACTAGATATCTACTGTCACATAATTGACTTATACTAGATCGGACGTGGGAAGCCTATGGTCCTTTGTTTGAGGGGGGGGATTGTTGGGTTGCAAGGTTGTAAACATAGTCCCATATTGAAAACACATGGGAAAGATTATGGGTTTATAAGAGAAAAGATATCTCCATTGGCATGAGGCCTTTTGGAGAGAGGCCAAGAGTAAAACCATGAGGGCTTAGGCCGAAAGTGGACAATATCACGCTATTGAGGAGATATCTAAATTCTTTTCGATCCTACAGAGGTGGCACACCATTATGAGGTGGAAATGATGTGGCAAGGTTAGTCATGCCATGTAGGATGAGTCAACCTTCATGATGTGGCAATACATCAAGTCAAACTTGATGTTTCAACTTCCATTTAGTCAAGTCAAAATTGACCAATTATCTTCCTTGTTGAGTTAAATCTAACCTTTGATTCAAGTCAATTTGAATTTAATGAATCTCAATTCATTAATATAAATTGACTCAATGAATTAAATTTAAATTAGACTCATTCAACAATTCAATCTAATTGAGTCTAACTCAATAAGTCTAATTTGAATCCAATCTTTGGTGCATCATATGAACCTAATCCAATTGGTTCATCATATAAACCCAATCTCCATCCACTTGTTCTTTGTGTGTGACCCAATAGGTTCTTGTAACGTTGGCAATGTTTCTAAACTCCTTTAGAAACATAAGCAATGAGCGGCATCTAGCAATACATCATTGCTACCCAAGTTACAAGAATGTTGAGATCCAACATCACCTTGTGACTACAAATTGTGACTCCTCACAATATGTGACATTGTCCTTCTATCCTAGACATCTAGATCGAAAAATGTGAGGCATAGACCGTGTCATCCTCTAATCAATCTAAATCTTGAACTCCAAGTAGACTCACTCGATCAAATGAGCTCAACATCTCAGTTGACTCATTTGGGCATGGCCATGCACTTCATGGTCTAACTCTATCAAGAATACCGATGTCGCTCCCGTCATATGGGAGGGATAGATCCCATCTACATCACTCACATCCCTCTGCATAATTCGTTATATACCCAGTAATCACCTTTATAGTCCACCCAGTTACGGGTGACGTTTGACGAAACCAAAGTACATAACTTCTTATGTAGGGAACCATGGTGACTTCAGGTCTAAGGACCAATAGTCATACTAATAGTCACATGAGAAAGTATATGACACTCATATAACGATCCATGATACTTTCTCATGGCGGGTCATTCAGTATACATTCTCCAATGCATACCCATGTGTCAACTTGATGTCTCCATATCCATGACTTGTGAGATCAAGTCATCGAGTTGACCTACATGCTAGTCTTATTGCATTAACATTGTCCCTGAATGTTAATACTCGACTAGGAATGATTTAGAGTAGTGTTCCCTATATCATCTCACTATCGATTCAACCAATCGATTGATATAGGTAAGAACCTTCTACTCAAGGACGTTATTATACTTAGTTTATTTGGCACCAATACAAGTAAGTATAATAACCAAATAAATGCCTTTATTAATATAAGAATATGATACAATAAGTCCATAATACAATCATCAAATGATTGGCTTTAGGGCTCTGGGTAACACGAACGCTTATATAAAAGTTCTTCGGGTGACAAGAGGGATGTCTGGTCGACCTCGAGTGTCTAATTTGAGGCACCAATGTTAGTGTCTCTATGAGTTTTAAAAATTTATTTCAAAAAAATATACAACAAAAGCATAATAATTTCCTAAATTATTACAACACATATCATGCACACAATGACAAGGATATACATGTGTAGATATAATCATAGAAAATCTTTGTTTAGATATTATACCTATTGGATGACTTTTGATAGGAATGACATCAACAAGCAACCCTCACAATGATTCCCTCTATTCGTATCCACATCGAGATACCTTCAAGACAACTTCACAAAGACACAAGTTTTGTCTTCATTTCGGTACTAGCTAAAGAAGGAAGGTGACACAATTTGAGAGAGAACCCTTGTCTTGATTTGATGCCCGACAACAAGGGTACCCTAGTGGAACCAAATCGAGATAGAGGACAACAATCTTTTGCTGCTGTTTAGTGACTTTTGGAGTTGCTGCCGGTAGAATTTAGACTGGAGGTAGAGGGAAGGTGGCTGGGGGCAAGGGAAGTAGGTAGCTGGGTGGCCGGTGATAGTAGGTTTCGTTGGTGATGGCATCAAGGGGTACAACCCCTTGGGTGGGCAATGCAAGAGGTGGGCGGTACTTCTTGTTTTGATGGTACTAGAGAGGAAAAGGAGGGGAGGAAAACCTAATGCAAGATCAATATTTTTCTCCTCATGGACAGGGTTTTATACACCTCCATCAGTGTTTGAAAAGCAAGATCAAACCTGTAGTATCCAAAACCAATTGTTTTAATTAAGAACATTTATGTGATTAATTCAAATTTAATTAGAATTAATTAATTTAAATAGATAGATTTAGTTAGATTTAATTAATTAAATTATCTTACATTTATGGAATTCGGATTGATTAAATTGTTAGATATAAAATTTACTAAAAATATAGGAATTCCAAATTATGTATATAAAAATTTATATAATTTAGTATATATAAAAATTTATATGACCCATGGATATAAATTTTTAATATGTATTAAATTTATGACATATCCATATATGTAAGACATTTAGTAAGATGCATAATATCCAAATTTTTCATAAAAAAAAATTTATGATTTAATAATTATGGTTGAAACATTCAAAGTTAGGGTTAGACATGACAAAACCTATATAATATACTCCTATGTAAGTCATTTCGGGAAAAAAAAGGGGAGAGCTCTTCCTCACTTTGGATTTTCGCCACCTCCGAAACCCTAAGCCCCACCTTGAAGCTGTTAGTGAGAGCCCTAGAGCCAATCATATGATGATTGTTGTATGGTCTTGATGTATCATATTCCTATATATATATAAAGGTATTTCTTTATGGTTATTATACTTACTTGTATTGGTGCCAAATAATTGAGTATAATAGCATACTTGAGTAGAAGGTTCTTATCTATATCAATCGATTGGTTGAATTGATAGTGAGATGATATAGAGAACACTACTCTTAGTCATTCCTAGTCAAGTATTAACATTCAGGGACAATGTTAACGCGATGAGACTAGCATGTAGGTCAACTCGATGACTTGATCTCATAAGTCATGGATATTAGATATCAAGTTGACACATGAGTATGCATTGAAGAACTGAATGACCCGCCATGAGAAAGTATCATGGATCGTTATATGAGTGTCATATACTTTCTCATGTGACTATTAGTATGACTATCAGTCCTTGGACCTGAAGTTACCATGGTTCCCTACATAAGGAGTTGCATACTTTGGCTTCGTCAAACGTCACCCGTAAATGGGTGGACTATAAAGGCGATTACTGGGTATGTAACAAATTATACGGAGGGATGTGAGTGATGTAGATGGGATCTATCCCACCTATATGATGGTAGTGACATCGATATTCTTAATAGAGTGAGACCACTAAGTGCATGGCCATGCCCAAATGAGTCAATATGAGATGTTGAACTCATTTGATTGAGTGAGTCTACTTGGAGTTCAAGATTTAGATTGATTAGAGGATGACACGGTCTATGCCTCACATTGATCAATCTAGATGTCAAGGATAGAAGGACACTTGTCATATTTTGTGAGGAGTCACAATTAGTAGTCACAAGGTGATGTTGGATCTCAACATTCTTGTAACTTGGGTAGTAATGATGTGTTGCTAGATACTGCTCATTACTTATGCTTTTAAATGGGTTTAGAAGCATTGCCAACGTTACAAGAACCTATAGGGTCACACACAAAGGACAATTAGATGGAGATTAGGTTCATATGATGAACCAAGAGGATTAGATTCATGTGATGAATCAAATTGGATTAAGAGTAATACTAATTGAACTAATTGAGTTGGACTCAATTTGATTCATGTGTCGAATGAGTCTAATTTAGATTATGATTCATTGAGTCAATTTAAACCAATGAATAGAGATTCATTAAATTAAATTGATTTGAGTCAAAGGTTAGATTTGATCATCCATGGGAGATAAGAGGTCAAGTTTGACTTGACTTGAGAGGGAAGCACTACAAGAAAAAAGACATACAACAACGGTTTTTCACCGTTGTCGTAGGCCATTTTTAACTGTTGTTAAAGGCTGTGTTGTTAAAAGGGGTGGCAAACGACAACAGTTTTTAACCGTTGTCTGCGAAGGCAAAGACAACATTTTAACAACGGTGAAAAACTGTTGTCTTTTCCTACAAAGACAACAGTTTTTCACCGTTGTCTTTGAGCGTATGCCTAGGCTCTTCAACAACAGTTTTGAACTGTCTACGACAACGGCTAAAAAGCGTTGTCTTTTTAGCCAACGACATCGGTTTGACAACGGTTAAAAACCGTTGTCTTTTTAGGCAACGATGTTAAATAACATCAGTTTGTCACTATTGTCTTTTAACGCCATTGACAACAGTTTGACATATTTAAACTGATGTCTTTGGGTACAATATACAACATTTTGACAATAAATAAAAAACTTATTAATCTTTTCCTACTCAATGGTTTATAAAAAACATCCAGTGCAAATTTCATTGATAAAAAACCTACATAATCAATATTTACAATGCAAATATTCCAACATTCAAACATCACAAAAGTACCAAACATCAACATTCAAACATCACAAAAGTTTACACAGCCAAAAGTTTATATATATCACACATATAGTCCAAAATATCATGTTTTGTTGGAGCACGTCTTCTCTACCTGTGCATCTTCTAAACAGCCTGTGCATCTTCTAAACTGCAGCCTTTTCTGGTTTCTCCTCCCTCCTAGCTTCTCTTTTCTTCTCCTTTCACAGAAACTGCAGCATATGATTACAAGTTAATTCATTTCCCAGGAGTAAATGGCATAAAAAATGGATCTCTTGGAAATTTCACACCTGACCTTATTACAGTTTTACAAAAACTCAGAGTAGTATGTCTTAAAAGACCAGCTATATGGCTTTACAAGTAACTCTTAAGTATGGTAAACCAAACCTATCAACTTTACATATACCCAAAAAAATTCTATCCAATTTGAAGCATATAGAATCTAGCTAAATTCACAGAGCAAGCAATGGCTTAGAGCAACAACCAGATTCTGGTTCTATCATCGAGCATCAAAAAAGCATTATAGAATCTAGCTAAATTAGACATGAAAAATCAAGTTCCAACTTATTTCCGGAGCATACAAAATCACAAATACAAACAAGGGCTGAAGCAACAAAGCAGCACACAGAGAATTAAACAAACAAGCTTTACTAATTTAAATTCACAGAGCAAGCAAATTGATCAACCCACAATTATCATAAGGATCTACTCTCTTGATACTCAAATAGACTCAGTAAACGGCCTAACTTCTAGCACGAATCAAAATTCCTAACTATATTAGCATTTTCCCCAATTCATATTCGAATAAAATTCTCCGACAATCATGCAAAAGCATAGAGATGGTTTATTTAGTTTTTACACGGAATAGAGAGTAGAAAAGAGCAATCCAAACTTCCGACAACATCATAGAGGATACCGCTAATTAGATCATGGAAATCACATAGATAGAACTAGTAAAGAACATAAAAGCCCAAGATTTAACGATGAGACTGAGGGATTTAACAAAGGACCTGCATCTAACCATGTATCAAACCAGAAATTAATATGATCTTCACCTAAACGCCATCTAATCTGCTCTTCTGCTACGTTTCTCATCTGTAACGTCCTGTGCAGTTTTGTGAACTCATGTGTGCAGTTTAGTCATGCCGATTGGATTTGGTAAATGGACTCAGAGACAGATATCTCCAAATCAAGTGCAATCAAGTATAAGCAGCATGTATTCAATTTAACTGAATATTATTATTGTCAAATGCAATAAGATGAACTCATGTATATACCTATTCATAAATATGATCTTGTATGCATTCGGCTATCTCAGAGCGCACTTCATCAATTTCTTCTTGAGAGTACTCCGCTTTTGTGAACTGTGAACACACATAAATTATATGATCTTAAAGAACAAAATATAATTAATTGGAAAAAAATAATAACTAAATAACTTCTAATTATTTGAGATGATAAAGATAATATTACTATCGATGGTAGTGTATCCCCCTCGATCATTGCATTTTCTTCAGTAATTTGCCTCATAAATCTCATCACGTAATAACCACATTGTTTCGCATCTGGCTGCCTAGGAACCTACGTTAAAGGCAATTGATATTGTTAATGATAAATATACACATACCTTGATTGATTGAAATAGAAGTACCCATACCTTGATTACTTCCCATTGTACATGCTTTCTTCCTTTCCTTCCATTGTTCGAATTAAACAATCTTAACGCCCTTCATATATACATTCAACATAGTTGATATATAAGTGTTTTATGACTAAATTAAATACATAATAAAAAGCATATATAAACTCACATTTCCACAACATATTTCCAATCTTCATCACGAATGCGATGACTTAAAGAATCCAACAAGTAAACAATCTCCTTATGAGGTTTAATGACAGTCAAATTCCAATGGAAACTACACACAAATACAAAATTAGTGCATACAATTCACTAAAATAATCAATTGAAAATGATATTAAAGATGTTCATTACCCATTGCAACTTGGCACCAAAACTAATTGATTAATTGATGCACCACTCATCCTATCTACTAAGAAACTTGCCCTCTGGTTCAACCGTTCAGTTTTACCTATTTTGTCTTGTGTGGTTTTTTGAAAGTTTGGGATGCTATGCGGATTTACAAATCTGAATTTATCAATCTTATTTTCTTTTACCAACTTTTTATAAAGATGCCTGCCATTTGAAATAAAAAAAATCAGAACTATATTAGATATTAAATACTGATCTAATAAAGTATGTGCTTCTTATATACTAAATTTAAAAAAGAACAAACAATACTACAAGGTAATTCGAAGACTTACCATATGTAAACAACCACACAATTTCCTGAAATTGGCTCCAAGTGATACAAAGCACTAATGTCCTCAAGATGCAAGTTCAGTTCATAATCATCTTGAAATACCTCATGATCTAAAGCAATTGACAATTTCCTTCCATTCTCAAGAGCACGCTTACAATAACAATACACCACGCGCAATGATCTTGGCACACTTGATAACAAAGTCTGGTTATTTTCTACATGTGCTGTTTTCTTCATTTGACGCTTCTAATAATTGTAATTGTAAACTTTTTAGATAGGTGCAATACTAAATAGTTTCACAGATATTTACTTTGAAATATTATCTTAGATGTACCTTTTGTCGTAGCATCAGCAGGTGTTTTGGCCAAGCCACATGGGTTCCAACAGCATCACCAATAGTTTCACATTCATTGGGAATCGGAACTGGCAAACATGCTGATTTCTGCATTGCTTCATCGATGGATACATGCATACAATTCTTGGGTAATGGAACACCATGGAGAGAGTGATTAACTCCAATGACCTCAACAACTGTACCATATGCAACAATGTCTGTGCTAGAATCCAATGTCAAAATAACTGATTTACCCTAAAAGATAAATAGTTATGTCATTGAATTATACTAACTCTTTATTTTAATAATAAATATAACCAAAACTTATATACCTGTAAAGCAACTTCTTTATCCGCAACTTGCATTTCGACATCATTGAACTCTTCATGACTGGGGAAAGTCTTATCGGTGTTCAGTTTATTGTCATTTTGTTGAGGTAACTTTACCGAGCAACTTCCTTTGTCATCAATGTCACTACCCCATGCACCCTTTTTGTAGACAATTGCTTCAAGGTTTTGAATGCGTGTATCTTGGTCTTGAATAATTTTCTAGCCTCCACCAACTCTCTCTTTTGCTCAATCAGTAGCTCTCTATCAACATGGTCAGTCTTCCATCTACTACCATTAAAGAACAATGATGGAGTGATATGACCTCCAACAGCCCTCACACGTCCACTATGTTCTCTTGAATTGAGTGCTTTCGTAAGAATATCTTCTTTTGTCCCATTAATTTCGAGTGTACCCTCACGCTTCTGTTGTATATAATCATCCTGTCATCCAAATAAAAAAAAATTACTTTAAAAGTTTCATTGAAATACAATAATTGATTTTTACTCATAGTTTCTCACAATCTTGTCTATTGTTTGTTTCAACTCTTGGCCATCAAATTTCCCTTCTTTATTTACCCTTCCTTTCTTCCAAATAATAGCTCTATTGATTTCATCATCGTCACATAATTCATTTGCCTAAGAACAAGAATAATTGAATGATATATGTTAAATAAGAATGATTATTAAATGCTAAACAAAACCGTTATACGAATTTTATAAGCAAAATATACTTACTATTTCTTCAGCATATCGTGCATATCCTTTACGAGTAAGGCAATGGGGGTATATGTTCTTCTTTCTTTTCTACTTCTGTTGTTCACTTAGTTTCTAGTCAAGTGAAACATTCCACATATCAAATTTACTAATTCATCATTTACCTTAATATCTACTTATTTTGAAAGAACAAAAGACTAAACTTACAATAAAGTCATCAGACATGCGAGTCCTGACAAAAGAAATCCAATCATCTCTTGCAAGACCATAGCCGCTAGGTGGTTCATCCAACTCTTAGAGTTTGTCAAGCTTCTTCGAAATGAATGTCTGAGTGAGATGGGATTTAAACTGACGCCACTTATTACTTGCTGAATTCAAACATCCCTTCTTCCAACTTGGGGGAACATCATATGTCAGCTATAAAACACAATTGGGAATACAATAAACTGATTAGTACCTATATTCATCATTGACACCATAAGCAAACACAATTTCTGGAAATTATTCTAGCATTGAAACAACACACACATACATTAAGGTTAAGGCATTTTCATCATTGAGTGTTTTGGAGATATGAAATTACCAAAACAAAGCTAATGCAGGAGTGCTCGTGGCTTTTGATTTGCCCTATTTGTTTATTAGTTTAATTGTGGATCTATTTTCAATCTGGATGATTTAGTTAACGATAGAGTCTCAGCGCTGTTAACATCGTTCGCCTTATTATAGGCAAGTAGTAACTCGCATGGATGTATCCACTTCCGAATATGATGAAACTAATGCCTTAAAATAGGAGGTTATTATACACCATAATAATTTGGTTGACAGTAGGGTTGTAATATCTAAAACAGAAAACATTTGATATTCAAGTTATTAGATGGATGGAAGCTTTGGATTGTAGTAGACAACCACAAACAATGAGATATACAACCATTTCTCTTGTATTTGTATAGTTTTGTTAGGAAGATTGAGCTTTAGTATTTAACATGTCCTGAGCCTTAAGTTCAGTTGTTGTGCTATTGCACATATTGGATATTTGTGTATATCAGATATAAAATCATGCCCTTAACATTTTGTTTGAAGAATCAAGTGCAAGTAAAGACATATACAAACAGCACTAGATTTGGACACTGATATGACAGACAAATGGATTTGTTCTTGATTTCGTACAATTAACCTAGGACAATGTTAGGATCCTTTGACGATTGTTGGTTACTTATAATCCTAAGTTTTCTAGTTGGAGCAACATTCATTTTGAAATTGTTTGATGATTGGCAGTTGGTAATCAGGTCTTACAATGTTTGTAGATTTGGTAATTTCTTGTTGAGACACTGGACGACAATGCAATCCTGGTTTTCTCTTTGCTTTACAATTGTTTCAATGCTAATGCAGAAACAAAGCTACCAGAACTAAGTACAAATGAAAACCCCACTGATATAGAAAAAGAACCTGCTGAGGGATCTAAAACTGAAATGGAACAAGGAGAATCATGAACAACAGAAGAACAACCTACTGAAACATACGAAGCTGAAAGAAAGGAAGTAGAACCTTGTGAAATTTAAGAACCTTCAACTGAACTATCTAAACCTGAGCAAATGCAGCAGAGCAACTTGAAATAGAAAACCAATCTTTAACTTGTATATATAAAAATCATACTGTTGAATGCTGGAGTAGCAAGAACAGCAGGCAATTCATACTATTTTACTATCTTTAACTCATCTTTTCATGCATGCCATGATATGACAAATAAAATTTGCAACATGATAATTGACCAGAATGTCTTAACTTACTTACATTAACTGATTCCCATATCAATTCTTTAACTTCATTTGGAACTTGTTTCCACGTCTTGTAAGATATCTTGACCTTTTCTCGAGCAAGCAAGCCAATGTAACTTTGCATTGCAATAGCAGCTCCTCCTACTGGCTGTCCAAGTTTATTAAATCTTACCTCCTTTCGAATTCCTTGAACCCTTTGTTTAGTAAGCTTATCCAGATGGGTACGACCTCTAGATGTTCTTGTTGTTTCAGCGTCTGTAGATTCCAGCATTGTCTCAACCAGTAAACTGTTGTTAGTGGATGTAGATGCAATTTTTCCTTTGCCCTTCCCAATCGTTGCAGGTTGTCCTTTTCTCTTGCTTGAAGCATGAATTGTGTCATCACCATCAGATTTGATTTTAAGCTTTCCAAAGGATGCCATAGATCTCAAATTTAATCTATTGATAAAAAAGTGAAACAACATATCAATATTTAAAAAAAATACACAATAAGAAATTCACCTACAAAAGAAAATCAACATACATAGATAAAAATTTGAAATACCATCATGTGCACAAAATCATATTCAAAAACAAGATACATATCAATATTGTCTACAAACATATCTTAAAAAAAAAACTATAATTGGTTAAACATTTTCAACCCAAGTGCCATCACAATCTTCACGAAGGCATTGGGGTTCATTGTCATCTACTCCGTAAGCATCCATTGATGGTAACTCTCTGGTAAAAGATTGATAGTGGACTATAGTGTCTTCCAATTCATCCCCATTTGCATATTCAAATGACTCTCTAGTAGGAGTTGCAAGTACAATACTCCATACAGGATCTTCAGGATCTTCAATATAAAATACTTGCTTCGCTTGACTTCCCAAGATAAAAGAATCTGATTTGAATCCAATTCGTTTCAAATTTACCAATGTGAAACCAAGATCATCTACTTTTATACCATTATTATTCTCCACCCAATTACATTTGAACATTGGAATTTGAAATTTGTGGTAATCAAGTAACCATATTTCTTCAATAACTCCATAAAAAATCATGTCCGACACAATTGGATTTTTATCCTTTGCACTGGCAACTTGCATTGTCTTTGCGACTAAGCTTACTCCAGAATTTTGAGCAACTCGTACATCATCACGTTCTTTCGTAGCATAAGTAATCCCATCAATCAAATAACTAGAATACTTTAACACTTTCTTGCTAGGTCCACGCGCTATCCACTTTAATCTTTCAGATATTTGAAGGGTCGAATGGTCAACCGCACGTTCAACCTATAGTTAACAATATAATAAAATTTAAATTTTTGCGTAAGATACCAAGAGTTGTATGTATGCTAATACATAGTAGTTTTGGAACGTACAATATCATGCAACCAGTTAATAAATGTTCGGTTATGCTCATCTTGTAGCCACTTTTTGGACTTAGCTTTTTGAGGAAATCTTGCTCTCAACTCCACCATGTGTGCCCTAATAGAATTATTTTAAATAAATAAACCAATAGAATGAATTCAAATTGCATAAAAGTATTGATAAGTTAGAGAACATACTCGATATAAGGATCAATCTCATCATCATTCGTCAATATGTAACGATGTGCTTGTTGCAACTCATCATGCCTAGCGGAGTGCACTATTGCACCCGATAAAGGCTTAGTACGTTCTACTTTGTGATGACTTGATGGTATCCCAATTGTGTGGACATTAGATAGATAGTCTGAGCAAAATTCGACAGCCTCTTCAGCAATATAACATTCGGCTATACACCCTTCAGGCCGATTGTGATTGTGCACATAACCTTTCAAAATCTTCATGTATCTTTCAAATGGGTACATGTGTCTATACCAAACGGGTCCGCACAATTTGACCTCTCGCACGAGATGAACAGTTAAATGAATCATTATATCAAAAAATGAAGGAGGGAAATACTTTTCAAGCAAACACAATATCATTACAATCTCTCTTTGCAAGTCATCCATCTTTAAAACGTCTATTACTTTACTATATAACGCATTGAAGAAGAAACACAACCGAGTGATAGTATCTCTGACATGTTTTGGCAAGACACCACGAATAACCACTGGAAGCAATTGTTGCATTAAAGTGTGATAGTCATGTGACTTAAGGCCAACAAGTTTCAAATCCTTCATCGACACAAGGTTTTTAACATTAGATGAGTAACCTTCAGGGACCTTTATTCCTGACAAAGAATTGCAAATACTTCTTTTCTCAACTTTACTTAGAGTGTAACAGGCAGCTGGCAGAAACGTTCTTTTCTCCCCAATCCTTGGTGCCAGTTCAGTTCTTAAATTCATTTCCATAAGGTCTAATCTTGCTGCGACTCCATCCTTTGTTTTTCCTGGAATGTCAAATAATGTACCGATGAGACTTTCACAGACATTTTTTTCAATGTGCATCACATCAAGAACATGTCGAACATGTAGCTCTTTCCAATATTCAAGTTCAAAGAATATTGATTTCTTTTTCCAACATGTTTCTCCATCATTCCTCTTTGATGATAGCTTTCCGCTGATTTTTCCCAACTGATAATTATTTCTTTCAACTCTTTCCAAAACTTCATGGCCACTCAATGGCTTTGGTGCAAGGTTAAATTCTTGGTTTCCATTAAATGCCTTCTTTTGCCTTCGATAAGGATGACATAAAGGTAGAAACCTTCTATGGCCTGTATATGACATTTTTCTACAATGCTTCAACCTTGTTGAATAAGTTTTTTCTGCACAAATAGGGCATGCATGATATCCCTTCACAACACATCCTGACATGTTCCCATATGCAGGAAAATCATTGATTGTCCATAGCAGAACATCTTTAAGAGAGAAACTTTCTTCTCGATATGCATCATATGTTTCGACACCTTTATCCCATAAACATTTTAAATCATCAATCAGAGGTGCTAAGTAAACATCAATATCATTTCCTGGTTGTCTAGGACCAGATATCAATAAAGTGAGCATAATAAATTTTCTCTTCATACACAACCATGGTGGAAGGTTGTATGTGATCATTAAAACTGGCCAACAACTATATGTAGACCTCAACAAACTGTGGGGATTAATCCCGTCTGCTGATATAGCCAATCTCAGATTTCTGGGCTCAGAAGCAAAATCAAGCCACATGCGATCAACTAATTTCCAAGAAGGTGCGTCAGCTGGATGACGTAAGTATCCATCATGAATTCTTTTATCAGTATGCCAGGTTAACTCCTTGGATATCGCCTTATTCCGAAACATTCTTTGAAATCTTGGCATGGGTGGGAAATACCACAAGACCTTTGCAGGAACTCCTTCTTTTATCTTGGATTTGTTGCTCAACTTCCACCTTGATGTCCCGCAAGTAGGGCAATTGGCAAAATCTTCGTACTCCTTCTGGTATAAGATACAATCATTAGGACAAGCATGAATTTTCACGTAATCCATCCCTAATGCACGTAAGCTTTTCTTTGCCTCATACAAAGATAAGGGTAATTCATTGTCATTTGGAAGCATTTCTCCTAACAAAATAAGTAAATCGGTAAAACTTTTATCACTCCAACTATATTTTTCCTTCAAGTTAAATAATTTCACAACTACAGATAACTTTGTGAATTTTGTGCATCCAGGATATAAACATTTCTCGGCATCTTCAAGTAGCTTATTGAACTCGCTTGGATTCTCAACATAACTATCATATACAGCTTGCACCATATCTATAGGCTCCTCGGTAAAATATTTGTATTCATCTTGCCCCACGCGATCATTACTGTTCATTGAATTTTCTGTCATAGTTCTTTCCCCATGCCATATCCGTGTATGATATGTCAAATCTATACCATTACAATACAAATGCGCCCTTATAGTTTCAACATTTTTCTTCTTTATGTTACCACATCTTGCACATGGGCAAGGTATTGCATTAGGATCGTTAGCGTTTTCTAGTGCAAATTGCAAAAAAGACTCTACTCCAATATCATATTCACTAGATAGTCTATCCTTTGACATCCATTCTTTGTCCATTCTTGTTATAAGTACTAATCAGCTAGAAATGAGATAACACCTACCTTCAAAACAATTGTACAGTATACAACAAGATCTTAACACAATGAACAAGAAACATAAGATATTCTTAGCATACAATCTATACAATCAAGTAACTAAATTATTAAAATAAGCAAATCTGCTAATAAGAGAAAAACTATCTATGGATGTGAAGAAAGGGAAGGGTTTAGTGCAAAAACGTGAAGGGTTCAAAACCACCTTAGATGAAAAAATATTTGAAATAAACTATAATGTGAACTCTAGCTCAAAGATAGGACTATTAATGAATACCAAAAGCAGATTAAAAATATGTCAAGCAAGCAAGCATATTGAAAAACTTGAGGCAACTATTGTTTCATTGAAGAATAAAGAAACAGGAAGCTAGTCTGCAGGCAACTATGAGAAACTTGAGGTAACAATTTGTCAATTAACATTCAATATATGGTGAAATCCTCTAATATTCAGCATATTGAGAAACTACAAGAGGAAGCTATTCTACAAGCTAGGAGGTTGTCTAGTGCCACTGAAACTATTACATAGATTGCTTGACACTTTTAATTTTCCAATATCATACTGATCTTATTTTACATTCATAGATGACCAAAATCTTGTGCCTATCATGTTTGAATAACATCTAGTGTAGGTATATAAGAGCAAATCATTGACAAGAAAAACAAGCTCATGACACATCTTGAAATAAAAGAAGATAATGGAAATTCAGTGGAAACCCTGAAGGAAGCTAGGCAGGAACCATGCTCAAAGAAAGAGTCATCCATGTCTCAGAAATTTATATCTGGGCTGGTAGTTGATGAAGATACAGATGAAATTGGAGGAAACTAAGATCAACCGAAAAGAAACTGGAGTTATGTTATATGAAGAACACAATAATGCAAAAGCAGTCGGTGCTTTCTCACAAGATTGCAATGAATTCAGGGCAAATCAACTACCAGGTGAAGACCATAAGTATGATGAGATGCCACAGGCAGTTCATGATCCTTGTTTGCTGGAAAAATCTATGAAGCAAACAATGCTGCAAGGAGACAAGGAAGTTAGCAGAAATGAAAAGATTGAAAGGATCCTTGCAAACCCAGCAAATCCAGATGTTTCAGCTAGCAGTGACATTTTAAACATAGATTCAGATGCCAGGGGAAGCCTTCTGTTCAAAGATTTGGATGCCCACCCAGAAAATGATGATGATTTAGAATTACAATTGGCTAAAGATGTTGCACACATTGACAATGTTGGGCCCTTAAAGTTTACTTCAAACTTTAAGAAGACAGAAGATAATGAAAGTGGAAGAATGGAAGATATATGTAATACATGGCACGTAGGTTTACTTCAAACTTTAAGAAGACAGAAGATAATGAAAGTGGAAGAATGGAAGATATATGTAATACATGGCACGTAGGTTCATGATGCTTCTGATGGTGTGTTCTTTGGCAGTGTGGTTTCAAGGAAATGATATATTGACTAAAAGAGAACAAGACACTTTTATGCCTCCGAGAAAAGCACAAAGAAGAGAGAAAAGCGTTCGGGAGCTATGATTCTTCACCAGATTAGAAGAAGAAAAACGCACCTCGGGACAAAATGAGCCACGGCGATCGCGAACTTGTGAACGGCGTGGACTGGAAGGAGAGAAGATGGCGGTCGCCGTCGGGGAGAAGATGGCGATTAGGGTTAGCGCGGGTTTTTGGTGGCGGTGCGCGCGATGTGGTAAAAAGAAAACGTGAAGTGTTGCTAATCCATCCATCTTAAAACCTAGTTTGATTAAAATCCATCCATCTTAGAGACAACATAGTTTAACATAGGCAAATAACTATGTTGATTAAACTGTTGATTAAAACTAATACACAACATAGTTTAACATAGGCAAATAACTATGTTGATTAAACTGTTGATTAAAACTAATAGACAACATAGTTTCAACATAGTTTTAAACAACACTAATAGACAACGGTTGATTAAAATTGTTGTCGTATGCCAAATAAAGATATCTCATAGACAACAATGTTTAAAAAACCGTTGTCTTTGACATAAAACCGTTGTCTTATGTATGTCAAAGACAACGGTTTTTTAAACATTGTTGTCTTTTTTTAAAAAACACGACTAACAACAACAGTTTTCAACAAAACCGTTGTTAAATAACAAAAAGACAACAGTTTCTCAAAAAACTGTTGTCTATTAGGTGTGGTTAAATCTATAATTTCTTGTAGTGAAGATGAAGGGTCAAGTTTGACTTGATCAAATGCCACCTCATTCGTGACTTGGCATGGGCCGGCCAATGATGATGTTCCACATCATCAAGGATACATCAATGTGTGCCACCTCATGAGGGAGACCAAGAGCCATGACTCTTGGTGTTACATGGAGGTTTAAAACCTCTCAAGAGTGGTCGTCCACATTAAGTGAATTCAAGGGGTGTTAATTCAAGGCTTCATCTTCTTCCTTTCTTCTTCTTCTCTCCTTCTCCTTCATTTCCGAAACCATTCAAAGGTGCTAGCACACTCTATGTGGTTCTCTACACCTTTTGTCCGTGTGGATACGTGTAGAGGAGTGTACACTTGACACTCTACGAGATCCGGCAACCATTTGGACAAGCGGGATAAGCGAAGGGCATCACTACAAGGGTAAAACCTCTTTTTCATGTAGATCTAAGGTACATCTAGTGTAGACAAAAATGTACATGAACTGTTATTATTTATCTTCGCACAGATCCGTGGCTAGCTTCGGGGTTTCTGCAACGCATAAAATGGTTTTTGCGGCTCGAAATTGCTAATAGAAGCCATCGACCCTAAGTTTCTTCCTCACCTTGGATTTTTCTGCCACCCTAGCTCTAGGTTCCGCTAGTTCAATCTCAAAGAGGAGGAGAAGAAGGAGATGTTTGGTAGCAAGGAATCAAAGGCATGTTCTATATCACATATCAAGGATTAATTAGTTTATATAAACTATGGATGGTTGGATACCATGGTAGATTAAATAAGTTTTGGATTAGGACTTGTTATGCTTATGTTTCTTCTTACTTCTTATCATGATAACTTTATATGTTATAGGTTAAATTTGGATTCTAGGTTTAGGAGATTACCGAACCAACCATGTTTTGATAACCTTGTAATATATATATATATATATATATATATATATATAGATTTAGGATTTGGTTTAGTTATACTTATGTTTCTTCTTACTTCTTATCATGATAACTTTGTATCTTATATGTAAACTTTGGATTCTAGGTTTACAATATTATGATCTTAGCAATATTTTTGATATCCTTGTAGTACATGTTAGTTTTAGATTTTAGGGTTTAACATGCTATGAAAGTAATCATGTTTGATTACCTTGTAGTATACATTAGTTTCAGATTTTAGGGTTTAATATGTTATGACATTAATCATGCTTTTGATAACTTTATAATACATGAAAGTTTCATATTTAAGGTAAGGATGCTATGAATTCAATCATATGGTATGATAACCTTGTAAGATATAATAGTTTTGGATTTTAGGGTTTAGGTCATTATGGAATAAACCGTGCTTTCCATAATTTGTAATATATATATATATATATTAGGTTTATATTTTAGGGTCATTATAAAATAGATACCATTGTTCCTTGATCAAATTGTAAAATACGGTACCCAAACAAGCACTAAGTAATAGGATTATTAAGGAATAATCTTATTAGAGTTTTTACGATTTTTTAGAAATTTTTCTGAATTTAATCGGAGCCTATATGACGAGTTTAAGAGGGGCAGATCGGTTAAGATAGATAAAGCCTGGTTGGAATACCCAAAGATAGGAGTTGATTGAGGAATAAACTTAGGTCTTGATTTATCGAAACCTAAGTTCTAAATATAAATAGCTCCTCCCCTAAGCTCTCGGAGCCAAACCCCTTGCCTTGCCCGTGCCCTAGCTTCCCCTCCCTTGCAGCATCGTGCTTCCCCTTTTCCTCCTCACCGCCGCCCGACATCGCTCCCTCCTCCTCTGTCAGTTCTCTTCTCTCCCAGCCATCGCCGGTCTTCTTCTCCGCTAAGCCACAACCGACGATCTCTCCCTGGTCTGAGGCCGTTGCCGCGCCGCACCCCACCGATTGGCCATCATCGAGTCATTTCTACACACGACGACAGCCGGGCTGTCCTTCCGCACGATGGTCACCAAGATTCCTCTACGCGATCTTCCTATGTCATCGGTGAGCATTAGCTTCGTCGTTTCCAGGCGCCTCTGTTGTCAGCCCAACTCTTTGACGCCGCGATCGATCTCAGCCTTGTTGCGCTCTAGTGTCACCATCAAGGGAAGGGAATGAGTTGTTAGCTACCGTGATCGATCACGGTATCTGTCAGTATACTTGCCCTTTAATGTTTTTGCCTCCTTGATTTCTTCTTATCAAATCAATTGTGTTAAGTGTTCCTTTGGATTGTTGTGATGTAACCTTGTTGCAGTCCAAGCTTGATCAGAGTTGGATGTTGTTTCCAATACGACCCAATAGATTTAGAACGGACACCTTAAGTTGGGATATGGAATCAAGAAGCGAAGGTATTAAAGCTAAGCTATGTGAGTTTGAATTTGAAAACCTTATTAGTGTATATTTTATCCATGGTTCCTCTATATTTAGTGGGTATATAATCTCGTAGAGGATGGTTGGAGAATTGGATAAAGAATTGATCTGTTGGTTAAAGATAAATGTAGTATCCGATCTATTTTATAGGTTGGACTAATTGGCGTTACCTAATCAATTTAGGATTAGGATTTGCTACTTGATGTATGGTAGAACCTTGTTATGATATGTATTCTATATTGTAGGGTTAGATTTCAGATTTTCTATGATGGTTGGGTTAATCAGTTGGTAGGTTGATTTCAATAATTTCATGAGCATTAATAAAAAATCATTAGATTGTTATTGTGATAAGTGGTGATGGGTTATGAATGAGATTAATTCTCAAATTTAATGGATTCAACGATTAGAAAGATTAGAGGAAGTAGACATATCTATTTAGGTCTGGGATTTAGTTTAGCTAGTAAATGTTATATGTAATTAGTTAAACTGTACATTATGTGATTTACAAGAGCGTAATTCGAGACGAGCACTTCAACGTGGAGATTGTTTAGCTCAGTCTACATTTAAGGTGGGTACTTCTTACTTTGTCTCTTTAGTTCTTTGAACTTGGTGCATGAGCTATTTTTGGATAAGGACCATTTTACCTTGACTCCACTCTTATTTTTCCTGTGCTTGATACTTCCACGTGATCTTTGAGATATTCGTTTCCATATCTATACAGTCTCTTGTTGTTGTCCATGATATGTAGCAGATATTAGATACTATGTTTGTATGCTTTGATTGTTGTTTATTTATGTACTATTTTAAGCATGTTGGCTTCATGTAGCATACCTCATTTTTGCTTATATTTGTATGATGATTGTTGCATTTGGCGCATCATATCATGGCATGCATGTCAACGACCAATTCTCCCTTGCAGTCGAGAGAGTCGTTGACTAGGGCCGCATCCTCGGCCACTTGAGAGAGTGGTAGCTGGAGTTGATGCCGCTTGTCCTGTCGTGCCGCACTCGGCCACCCATGGAGAGTGGTAGCTGGAGTTATGAGCAGCAAGGACCCTCGTCGCAGATGTAGCTAGTTAGCTACTATGCAGCTATCCCCTCGGCCACTCGTGAGAGTGGTAGCTGGAGTGGTATACAGTCTGTCATTGACCCGGCCTCTCGACCATACAGGGGTCATGGTGCAGAGAGGTGGGCGGGAGTGACCATCCGTGCATACGCTATTATTATATTTGCTTTGACTGCTGCTGTTTATATATGCTGTTATTGCTTACTTACTACTGTTATTCACATATGCTGATATGCTTACTTGTGTTGAGATATATTCTCATTGTAGATGTTTAGTCATTGGAAATTTGTATATACCTTGCTTATTACCTCTGTAGTTATGAGCAGTATTGTAGTCGATTAGTACCAGTTCTTACCTACTATACCTAGCCTAGGATATGGTTTCAGGTATGAGCATTTATTTTGATTCTATTGTAGTATTTGCTATTTCCTTGTATGAGACTGTATACTCTTGGCCCACTTTCTATTTGTATATTACGTTCATGCACTATCTTATCTTTACCCGCTGAGTTCCAATGCTCACCACCTCGCAATTTGGTTTTCTTTCGCCAGGTAACAAGTAGATGAGTCATGGATGCTTGGAGAGTCCCAGCTGCCAGTCCCACGTCACACTTGAGGATAGTTTTCTATTTGGTTTTGTTATTGTTAGTGTCGTTGTTGGTTTTACGTTTGTATCGTTTTATGTTTTACGTTGTTGTGTGTTTACTTTCAGCCATGTAGGCCTATTAAACTGCGTGGTTGTGATTATTTTGTTCCAGCCGAGTGGGCTGATGATATAAACTACGTGGTTGTGTATATATCCTAGCCGTATGTGGCTGATGTATATTTTGTATGTAGAAAAGTTTCAGATTGTCACCAGTACAGGGGAGATGCTGTCGAAATTTCTTCGGACAGGGACTACCTGGGGCGTGACACAAATGCTAGGGCATGCAATTTTGGTTTGAATTTATAGGATGTAAATTTCCTCATGCACTCTAAGGTTATTAGAAGGTAGAAACCTCAAGTCATAATTTAGGAGTATGTATGTTATAGATTCCACAATGAGTTGCCCTATGTGTTTATGAACTTGAGAGCAACTTTTATAAAGTTTGAAAATTTATAATTTATGCATATTTGGAGTTATGATCTAGGCAAGCCTGGGGAGCTTATTAAGTAATGATCCGGGCATGCCCGGGGAGCTTACCAAGTTATGATCCGGGCAATCCTAAGGAGCTGAACAAGTTATGATCCAGGCAAATCGAGGAGCTTATCTAGTTGAAAAGTTCCCCGGGCTTTGTGTCTAGGGCTTCAAATCTTGGAGGTTGATTTTGTTGGTTAAACCTAGGAAAACGTACCGGTTCCACTGTACAAAAATTTTTGTACAAGTGTCGAACCTTTCCTTAAATAACCTATTGTGTTCTTTAGAAGTTAAATAAGGAATCGCAGACGGAACTTAACATCATTGATTCCAAATTTAACTTATCGGTTCTTAATGGTTTAGATTTGAATCACAAGCGGAACTTAACACTATTGATTCAAATTTACCTAGGTTATTAATTCCATAAATATTAATTTCCAAAATTGGCTTCCAGGACTGCATGCCGAGGCACATGACCTTCTTGGATATGGGAGCAACCAACACCGCCTAGGCAAAGCTTTTTAAGGAAAGCTAATATTTATTTCCTTAAATAACTCTAGGTTAACCAAAAGGAACAATCGAATCACAAATTCGAAAAAGAAGAAAACACAAAATCGAAAAATAAATTTGATAAACTAGATCTAATTGCCTCTTCTATTTAGAATTCATACAAAGAAAAATAACTAGTATGATGCGGAAGAAAAATACTAGTTATACCTTCTCTTTGTAAGCTAATGACCTCGAGATCTTCTGCCGTATTCATCGCCTCGCCTTGGACGTCGTGTGGGCGACGATCCTCCAAGATGAACACCACCCAAAAGCTTCCTCCTTCTTCTAAAATTCGGCCACCACCACCACCAAGGAGAAGAGAGCAAAGGGAGAGGAAGAAGGGAGAGGGCCGGCCACCAAGAGATCACCCAAGCAAAAGAATAAGAGTTGTGTCTCATGAAGCCCCCTCACCCCTTCTTTTATATTACTTGCCCAAGGCAAATAAGGAAAAACCTTTTACAAAAAATAAAATCATCCAAGAGTTTTTCCTTTTTCCTTTTTATTTTTCCTTTTCTTTCCTCTTGATTGAATCAATCACCAATCAATGGTTATGATCAATCCTATTTGGTTTAGAATTGAATTTGGTTTAATCCTATTGGCAGGCCCTTGCTTGGGCACCAAGCAAGGTGGCCGGCCACAATTAAAAGGAAAGGAAAAATAATTTTTAAAAATTTTACAAGAAGAAATCCTCTTATAAAATTTACAACCTCTTTTTTCTAAAGTATGAGTTAAAAAAGGAAAGTTTCTAAAAATTAAAACCATGTTTTAAAATTTAAAAACTCTCTTATAAAATTTCCTTTTTTAACATGGTGATAGAAAATTTAAATTTTAAAACTTCTTTTCCTTTTTTTTTTCTTAAACCATAAGGATGGTTAAAAAAGGAAAGTTTTAAAATCTTTTAAACTCTCTATTTAAACATGTGCCCTAATTCAAATAAGGAAAGTTTTAAAAAATTAAAATCTCTCTTTTAAAACTTATAGTTTTCTACAAAGAGAAGATTTTAAAAAATTCAAAACAACCCTCCCTTTTTGAATTATTATGGCCGACCCCTACAAGCTTAGTCACCAAGCTATAGGGCCGACCCCTTTCAAGAGGATGTGGCCGGCCATTGCTTGGTCACCAAGCAATGGTCCGGCCCCCTTCTTGGACACCAAGAAGAGCCTTACATTTGGATGGACTTGAGGCTATAATGAGGCTACGACAGGGACCTAGAGGAGAAATTGGTTTTGGCCTTCCGATGAGCTTGAGTATTCCGTGTTCGCCCTGAACACACAACTCAAGTTCATCGATAATAACTCATTCCACTAGAGAGTTATTACCGCACTACCGCACCAATCCCAAATTACATTATGGGCTCCTTCTTATCATGAGTGTGTTAGTCTCCCTGTATTTAAGATTACGAATGCCCACTAATTAAGTAAGTTACTGACAACTCACTTAATTAATATCTAGCTCCAAGAGTAGTACCACTCAACTTTATTGTCATGTTGGACTAGGTCCACCTGCAGGGTTTAACATGGCAATCCTTATGAGCTCCTCTTGGGGACATTCTCAACCTAGATAACTAGGACACAGATTCCTTCTATAATCAACAACACACACTATAAGTAATATCATTTCCCAACTTATCGGGCATATTGATTTATCAAGCTAAACCTCACCCTTTGATAAATCAAAGAAATAAATATTAAATATATGTGCTTGTTATTATATTAGGATTAAGAGCACACACTTCCATAATAACTAAGGTTTAGTTCTTTTACTAAGTCAGTACAAAAAGAACATACCTAAATGATCCAACTTATCTGGCATATTGATTTATCGAGCTAAACCTCACCCTTTGATAAATCAAAGAAATAAATATTAAATATATGTGCTTGTTATTATATTAGAATTAAGAGCACACACTTCCATAATAACTAAGGTTTAGTTCTTTTACTAAGTCAGTACAAAAAGAACATACCTAAATGATCCTACTCAATACACTTAAAGTGTATTAGTGTAATTTATTAGTCAAGATAGACTAATACTTTATTACACTACGACTATACTGATAGTTTGTTCCTTTTTATCTTAGTCGCGAGCAACTGTTTATAATTTATAGAAAACCGACAACATGATCTTCTGAGTGTGACACCACACTCCATGTTGTCTACTATATAAATTAATTGAACAATTACATTTAATAAATAAATGTAAATTTTGACCAATGTGAATCTTTTATTTTAACAAATAAATGTTTACAAAAGCTAGGCTTTTAGTATACACTCTAACAGATTTACATACACTTCTACTTTGATGAATCCATTAAGGAATGTGGATTTTACGTCCATTTGAAATAATTTAAATCCCTTATGTGTTGCATACGCTAGCAATATCCTAATAGATTCACGTCTGACTACATGTGCATAGGTTTCATCATAATTTAACCCTTCTACTTGGCTGAACCCCTTAACTACTAGTCTATCTTTATTTCTTACTATTTCTTCTATTGTAGGGTCTTTCGGACCGCAAAAACCATTTTTTACGTTGCGAAAACCCCGAAATCCCATGCCACCGGATCCGTGTGAATATTAAAATTTTCATGTACGTGTTTTCTAATCCTAGATCTACTTTAGATCTACATGTTTAGGAGTTTATACCTTTGATGCGAAGCCCTTTGCTTATCCCGCTGTCCAAGAAGATGCCGGATCTCAAGGGTGTCAAGTGAACACCCCTATATGTGTATCCACACGAACAATTAGGTGGAGAGGAAACCTTAGAGTGTGCTAGCACTCTTTGAGTGTTTTGGCCAAGGAGGAGGAGAGGGAGAGAAAAGAAGCAAGGAGGAATAATAATGATCAATTATGAAAATAAGAGTAAAAAATGGCTTAAGTATTTTCATCTAATGAAAATACTTAATGCTCATTAACACCATTAATGAGCCTCCTTAATGATCCTTAATGAATATTTAATGAATATTCATTCTTCATTAAATGACCATTTTGAAACTCATTCGAAATTTGAATCTAGAATTCAAATTGAATTCCATTTATCATTGAATTCAAAATTCAATGAATATCATCATTAAGCCTCACTTGAGTCTAACTCAAGTCTAGCCTCACTTGAGTCTAACTCAAATCTAGCCTCACTTGAGTCTAACTCAATCAAGTCTTACTCAATTAATCTAATTTGGATTACTCTTAATCTAATTCGGTTCATCACATGAACCTAATCCTCTTGGTTCATCATATGAACCGAATCTCCATCTAATTGCCCTTTGTGTGTGACCCTATAGGTTCTTGTAACGTTGGCAATGCTCCTAAACTCATTTAGAAACATAAGTAATGAGCGGTATCTAGCAACACATCATTACTACCCAAGTTACAAGAATGTTGAGATCCAATATCACCTTGTAACTACTAATTGTGACTCTTCACAATATATGACAATGTCCTTCTATTCTTGACATCTAGATTTATCAATGTGAGGCATAGACTGTGTCATCCTCTAATCAATCTAAATCTTAAACTCTAAGTAGACTCACTCTAATCAAATGAGCTCAATATCTCATATTGACTCATTTGGGCATGACCATGCACTTAGTGGTCTCACTCTATCAAGAATAATGATGTCACTTCCATCATATAGGAGGGATAGATCTCATCTACATCACTCACATCCCTCCGCATAATTTTTACATACCCGGTAATCACCTTTATAGTCCACCCAGTTACGGGTGACGTTTGACGAAGTCAAAGTATGCAACTCCTTATGTAGGGAACCATGGTGACTTCAGGTCCAAGGACTAGTAGTCATACTAATAGCTACATGAGAAAGTATATGACACTGATATAACGATCCATGATACTTTCTCAAGGCGGGTCATTCAGTATACATTCTCTAATGCATACCCATGTGTCAACTTGATATCTCTATATCCATGACTTGTGAGATCAAGTCATCGAGTTGACCTACATGCTAGTCTCATCGTATTAACATTGTCCCTGAATGTTAATACTTGACTAGGAATGATTAAGAGTAGCGTTACCTATATCATCTCACTATCGATTCAACCAATCGATTGATATAGGTAAGAACCTTCTACTCAAGGACGCTATCATACTTAGTTATTTGGCACAAATACAAGTAAGTGTAATAACCAAAACAAAAGACTTTATATATATAGGAATATGTTACAATGAGTCCATACAATAATCATCATATGATTGGCTCTAGGGCTCTAACTATCAATCTCCTACTAGCACTGGTGCCAATCAGTGTAGGCTCTAAGGCCCAATGACCTAGTGTGACCATCATACTTTCTCTGTGCCAAAGCCTTGGTCAAGGGATCAGTGATGTTAGCCTCTGTGGGTACTCTGCAAATCTTCACATCTCCTCTATCAATGATCTCTCAAATGAGATGGAAGCGCCATAGTATATGTTTGGTCTGTTGGTGTGAGCGAGGTTCCTTAGCTTGTGCAATTGCTCTATTGTTATCATAATAGAGCTCAATTGGATCTGCAATGTTAGGAACCACCCCAAGCTCAGTAATGAACTTGTGGATCCAAACTGCCTCCTTTGCTGCTTCTGATGCAGCAATATAATCGGCCTCTATTGTAGAATCAGCAACTGTGTCCTACTTCGAACTCTTCTAGCTCACAGCACCACCATTCAAGCAAAACATGAACCCAGACTGCGATCTATAATCATCCTGGTCAGTTTGGAAGCTGGCATCACTGTAACCCTTTACAGCTAGCTCATAAGCGCCTCCATATATCAATAAATATTCTTTAGTCCTTCTTAAGTACTTAAGAATATTCTTGATCGCTATCCAGCGACTTTCACCTGGATTTGATTGATATCTGCTCGTCATGCTCAAAGCATACGAAACATCAGGACGAGTACATAGCATGGCGTAAATGATAGATCCTATGGCTGAGGGATAAGGGATCGTATCCATGAGGTCTCTCTCCTCTCTAGAAGAGGGATTTTGAGTCTTGTAAAGACTCACACCATATGACATCGGCAGATATCCCTTCTTGGAGTTCTGCATGGCAAACCGTAGTAATACCTTGTCAATATATGTACTCTGACTTAGGCCAAGCAATCTCCTAGATCTATCTCTATAAATCTTTATGCCTAGAATGTGGGATGCTTCACCTAAGTCCTTCATTGAGAAACAAGTCCCTAGCCAAGTCTTTACAGACTGCAGCAAAGGGATGTCGTTCCCAATTAGTAGTATGTCATCCACATACTATACAAGGAAGACAACTGTGCTCCTTACAACCTTCTTGTAGACACAAGGTTCATCTTCATTCTTGATGAAACCAAACTGTTGGATTGCATCATCGAATCGAAGATTCCAGCTCCGAGACGCTTGCTTTAGTCCATAAATGGACCTATGCAGCTTGCATACTCTGCCAGTATGTTGTGGATCTACAAAACCCTCAGGTTGTGTCATGTATACATCCTAGAGCAGGTTTCCATTCAGAAATGCGGTTTTGACATCCATCTTCCAGATTTCATAATCGTGGTACACTGCAATAGAAAGCATGATCCGAATGGACTTAAACATCGCTACTGGAGAAAAGGTTTCATCACAGTCAATACCATGAATTTGCTTGAAACCTTTAGCTACCACAGGACCCTTATATATAAGTCCATCCATGTCAGTCTTTCTCTTAGAGACCCACTTACACCCAATGGGTTTCACCCCTTCAGGTGGATAACCAAAGTCCATACTTGGTTGGTGTACATGGATTCCATTTCGGATCTCATGGCCTCTAGCCATTTCTCAGAATCTGGTCTCATCACAGCTTCCTGATAGGAAGTAGGCTCATTCTTAATGAGCATAGCATCATCATGGTTAGACAAGAGAAATGAGTATCTCTCAGGCTGACGACGTACCCTATCAGACCTGCAAAGAGGTATGTCTACTTGAACTGATTGTTGTTCCTCAATTCCTTGTGGAACAATCTCATCATCCACAACACTTTGTGGTTCAAGTTCAACTTCCATCGAGGCTTCAGTGCTATGGTCAATATCTTGAACTTCTTCAAGATCGAACGTACTCCCACTAGTTTTTCTAGAAACAAAATCCCTTTCTAGAAATACCCCAGTCTTAGCCACAACTACTTTGTGTTGACTGGGAATGTAGAAGTAATATCCCTTTGTTTCCTTGGGATATCCAATAAAATAGCACTTATCGAATTTGGGTCCCAGCTTGTTTGAGACTTGACGTTGAACATAAGCCTCACAACCCCAAATCCTCATAAAAGACACTTGGGCATCTCTCCCAACCCATATCCTATATGGTGTCTTTATCACTGCCTTGGATGGAACTCAGTTGAGTATGAAGGTTGTTGTGTCTAGAGCATAGCCACAAAGAGACATAGGAAGATCTGTGTGATTCATCATAGATCACTCCATATCTAATATGGTATGTTTCCTCCTTTCGGATACACCATTCCACTGTGGTGTTCCAGGAGGAGTGAGTTGGGATAGAATCTCACACTCAGCTAGATAGTCACGAAACTCATGGCTAAGGTATTCACCACCTCGATCTGATCGAAGTATCTTAATACTCTTGCCAAGCTGGTTTTGCACTTCATTCTTGAGTTCTTTAAACTTTTCAAATTATTCAGACTTATGTGTCATCTGATACATATAACCATATCTACTGAAGTCATCAGTAAATGTAATGAAGTACCTATAACCACCTCTAGCAGCGACATTGAAAGGTCCACATACATCACTATGTATAAGTCCTAACAAGTCAGTCGCTCTCTCGCTGTGTTCACTAAAGGGAGTCTTGGTCATCTTGCCTAGTAGGCATGACTCTCATGTCTCATATTATTCAAAATCAAATGAGTCCAGCAAACCATCTTTACGGAGCTGGGATAAGCGTTTGTCATTTATATGACCTAAGCGACAGTGTCAGAAATAGGTTTGGTTCATTTCATTTGATTTGAACCTTTTGGTATTTATGTCATAGATGGGGTTCTCTAAGTCTAGAATATAGAGTCCGTTAATCAGACGTGCACTACAATAGAACATATCATTTAAATAAACTGAACAACATTTGTTCTTTATTATAAATAAGAAGCCTTTCTTATCCAAACAAGAAACTGATATAATGTTCTAAGTAAGAGCAGACACATAACAACAATCATCCAATTCTAGTACAAGTCCAGAGGGCAGAGATAGAGAATAAGTCCCTACAGCAACAGCAGCAACCCGTGCTCCATTGCCTATGCGTAGGTCCACCTCGCCCTTCGTCAATGCCCTGCTATTTCTTAGCGCCTGCACATTAGCACAAATGTGATAAGCACATCCGGTATCTAATACCCATGATGAAGAAATAGATAGATTGACTTATATAACATATATATACCTGAAGTGGAAGTCTCACTTCTCTTCTTCTTAAGATCTTCTAAGTACACTTTGCAGTTCCTCTTCCAGTGCCCGGTCTGATCGCAGTGGAAGCAAGTAGCATCCTTAGCAACCCCTCCTTTGGGTTTCAATGCCTTGCCTTTGCCCTTGGTTGGGACTTTCTCTTACCTTTAGGCTTGCCCTTGCCTTTGTGCCTTTGCACCATCAGAATGGAGTTAGGCTTAACCTTCTTAAGGTTGAGCTCAGCAGTTTTCAACATGCTAAGCAGCTCGGGCAGTGGCTTGTCAATTTTGTTCATGTTGTAATTCATGACAGATTGACTGTAGCTCTCTGACAAGGACTGCAAGATCAAGTCGGTGGCCAGCTCTTGGCCAAGGGGAAATCCCAACCTTTGTAGGTTTTCTATGTACCTAATCATCTTGAGTACATATGGATCTACGTGAGTCCAGTCTTGCATATTGCACTGAAACAGTGCCTTAGAGATCTCGAATCTCTCGTGCAAGGCTATTATTTTTGTGGGATAAGATCCACATCATACTACGCCTTGAGTTAGCTTTGGCTAAATCGCCCAAGACTTAGTATGATTGGTAGGTAACTAATTACCAATTACATCTCTACGCAACTCTTATTTATAGGATCAAGATCCGCATGTATATTAAACTTGAGTTAACTTTGGCTAAATCACCCAAGATTTAATATAAATGTGTTTTTGTCCTATCTTCCAACTATTGGATAATGCCTACAGTTAAATCCAATTTATCTAGTTATACTCAATCTAATTGAGTTTGTCATCACCCATGCGTTGATAGGCGGGACCAAGATTGTCCCTTCGCACCCTACCAAGATAATATGCGTTGCTCTACTTTGGTAGATTCAACAACAACATGTGATCAAGGTAGTGATGGGTATTACGGCATGGTAGGCATTTTGAGTTGACATGATTTAGATCTAATCTAATCATTAATGTGTATCATATACGCGATTTAGATCTAATCTAATCGTGGTGCATCATATAGGCGATTTAGATCTAATCTAATCGTTAAGGCACTAATTAATTACTCTACTCTAGCATGCATCACATACAAACACACAAGCAATTAATTAAATTGTGATTAGTCATGGCCCTTCTACGATCTTCTCAAGCCAATGAGAAGATCAGATGGTCAACCTAGGGTCAACAGCTTCTCCAAGCTCTTCCCTTTGACCACCATGTGTTGCTCGCACCCTCCTCGTAACTCCTCCTCGAGTGGACCTTCCACCGCTTTGATTTTTTGTACATTACAAATTTGAAACTCGAGTTACATTCGACTCTAAGCTATTTACAATAGGAATATAAAATAAAGGAAGGCACGACGCGCAGGTCGCGATCATATACAACACACACAAACACATAAAATGGCACGTAGGCCATATTATGAATTACAACACATTTTGTCCAATCTTATTGGGTATTTGGGCCATGACCATCACAAAAATTATACATAATTCTAAATTATGTAATTTCCATAATTTTACTACTGATTTTTATGATTTTACGAGTTTCAACTTCCCGGCGATCCCGCATAGCGATTTTCGGGCACGATCGATGGACAATGCCCCTTGCGGGGTTAGGGGCAGCACCCCTTCTCACGATATGAGTCTCACGAGTATCCTATGACGATCTTACAGTGCCTTGACCCGCTGTCCCAAAACATTTTGGGCGAGACCTTGCCGTTTCAGAAGGTGTTTCTCGGTAGTCGAAGCCTATAGGTATTCAAACACTTGTTGCTTCGCTTCTACGAGAAAAATACCCATAAAATAATAAAAATCATAAATTTACATAAACTTATAGATTTGTAATTTTTCATAAAAATTAAAATAAAAACAAGTACATGTTCGCACGTGGCTCTGATATCACTGTAGGGACTTTCGAGCCGCAAAAATCACTTTTTGCGTTGCGAAAAACCAGAAATCCCATGCCACCGGATCCGTGCGAATATTAAATTTTTTATGTACATATTTTCTAATACTAGATCTACTTTAGATCTACATGTTTAGGAGTTTATACCTTTGATGCGAAGCCCTTCGCTTATCCCGCTCGTCCAAGAAGATGCCGGATCTCAAGGGTGTCAAGTGAACACCCCTCTATGTGTATCCACATGAACAATTAGGTGGAGAGGAAACCTTAGAGTGTGCTAGCACTCTTTGAGGGTTTCTGCCAAGGAGGAGGAGAGGGAGAGAAAAAGAAGCAAGGAGGAATAATAATGATCAATTATGAAAATAAGAGTAAAAAACGGCTTAAGTATTTTCATCTAATTTAAATACTTAATGCTCATTATGTAACACCCCTAGAAAGCCTAGATAAGAAAATAAGGGTAATGAGAGTACGAATGAAAAGAAGATGTAAATATTCTATATTAAGATGGATTTAGATGATTAAAACTTTATGAAAGAAAAATAAAGTTGAGAATATAATCATCTATGCATGATTTAAAATGTATGGAATTAATGTAGACAAAAGGAAGAAATATGAGATAATATGTACATGTATGAAATATTTATGCATAATGCATAATATGGAAATATACGAATTATTATGTACAAAAGAAAATAAAATGTTAGAAGAGAGATTGAACCTTGGACCTCTTGTAAGGAACATGTATAGGATACCAAAGGGGATAGGAGAATTATTGATAAGGAGAGAAAGGATTAAGTAGTTAAGAATAAGAAAGGATTCTTTTTACTTAAAAGAAAAAGGAAGTAAAAAGAAATAAAAATATACATAACCAAGTTTTGAACCTTGGTTCTCTTGTGGATGCATGCATGTATTAACCAAGTGGGATAGGAGAGAATATTGTAAGAGGAGAGATAGGAATTTTAATTAAAGGAGAAAAAAAAAGAGAGGGATTAAGGGAAAGAAAAGAGAGAACTCAAGAGGCATATCTCTAGAATATTCTTGTCATTTAAGGGGAGAAATGAATAGGGAGGATGAATCAAGTCAAGTTCCCTCCCCTCCTTTTAGTATAAATAGGCATGGAGGGGGGCTTCAACTTCATCCTCAACCCACTCATCCTCCTCTCCTCCCTTTGTGCCGAGACCTCCCTCTCCCTCTCTTTTCTTCTTGTTGCCGAGCAACACAAGAGGAAGGAAGCTCCTCTTCCTTCTCACTCCCTCCCTCTCCTTTCTTTCTTGTTGTTGCCGAGCAACACAAAGAGGAAGAAGCCTCTTCTTCCTCCCCTCTCCACCAAAAGACCTAGCCACTCCTCTCCTCCATTGGTGCCGAGCAAACAAGCAAGGAAGAAAGGTCCCCAAGCAAGTTCTCAAACCTAGGAAACTTAAGCGAAGAAGGTAAGCTTCCCCTCACCTGTGGTACAAGGCTTTTTATATATTTTTCAGATTTTATGAGGATTTTAAAACCTAGAAACAAGTTTGAGAAAATTCGGTTAAGAAAAGCCTTCGAAATCTAGTAAGGTTTAACTAAATCTACACTACATGATAGATTTTCTAAGCCATGGAAAAGGGATCTTCTTCATGTTTTTACACCTATATGATGCTTGATCAAAGGAGTACTTAACCCTAGAATTTTGGCCAAAAATATTTTTAAGAGGCTAGGGAAATTATTGTTTTACCCAACTAGTACGAGGTCCTCCCTATGAAATGTTAAGGATCATGTATTAGTTTTCTTGCTTAGAAGATAATTGAAAATAAAAGAAAACCCACTCCTATATTTTGGCCAAGGAAGGGTTTAGGGTTAGGAAGACCCTTAAATTTAAATAAACATGCTCATGTGATAGAATACAAAGATCTTAAAAGATTCGTACGTTGAATATTGTTAGAACTTCATGAATTCTTTCTTAGGGTTTTCGGCCATGATGAAATGGATAGCTTAGAAAATCTTAAACAAAATGTTAATATGTTCAAGACCTTTGTGGGGTCATGATATGAAAGTTGATTAATGCTCTCATGTTTAATTGGAATGTAGAAAATGAGTACATGATATAAGACAAGTAAGATCACAAGAGCCCTAGCTTATTTATGATCCAATTTTATGTATGATATTCTTAGTAACTTTTGCCATGATATTTACTCAAGCTTTCCATGCTTTAAGTCACTTAAGGGACCTAGCTTAAGGACTAGTAGGTTTCGGCCATGAAGGAAATAAAAGAAAAAGGGAAAGAAACCTAGGATATGCTATGAAATTATGTTATATGCCATGATATGTGATAGCATAGGAAATGTTATACATAATGAGAAAAGAATGAAATTTATGTTATGTAAATGCCATGATATGTGATAGCATAGGAAATGCTATACATAATGAAGAAATGGTATGTTATGTAATATGCCATGATATGTGATAGCATAAGGAAATGCTATACATAATGAAGAAATAAAACTATGTTATGTAATATGCCATTGTATGTGATAGCATAAGGAAATGATATACATAATGAAGAAATAAAACTATGTTATGTAATATACCATGATATGTGATAGCATAAGGAAATGCTATACATAATGAAGGAATGAAATTATATTATGTAATATGCCATGATATGTGATAGCATAAGGAAATGCTATACATAATGAAAAGAAACGAAAAAGGAAATGCATGAAAGATTGTTAAGGACATGATATGATAGTTATGCATGATATGTTATTTTGTATGGTTTGTACCAAGGGTGGGCTCCGAAAACGCCCCGGGGTCGATGGAATAAGACTCGAGCCTCGTCAGTAATGGGCTTTTGAATGCCCTAGGTCGATGGAGTAAGACTCGGGCCTAGTATGTATGTATGGTAGGGTTCAAGACTTGCTACCTTGGACCTACTTAAGAAGCGCGCGCATGATGTATGTGGTACAAACCGGGATCCCCTCTAATGATGATATGAATTTCAAGTACTTATAAGTATAAGCTTTCAAATTCATGATGCATTGCCTACATATGTGCTTGAATTATCTGATGATATAATGTCATGATATGAATATGATACCCTTGTATGTCGTATGCTTATGATACTACGCATGATATTAATATACGATGATTTTCGGTTTTAGTGAGTAGGAAAGGAACTTACTGAGCCATGAGTGCTCACAGCTTACTTTCCTTGTACCGCAGATAAAGAAGCTGGATGAGCTAGAGGAGCAACAGGAGGAGCAGATAGTGATGTGTGTGGTGGTGGCTCGGCAAAGTACGATCCGGACAAATTAATATGATTAGTTATAGAATCAACATATGCACATTTAATCTGTGATATCATGTTATAAAATGAATGTTTAAAAAGAAAAAAAATTTGTTCTTCCGCTGCCATAGTATAACTGAAGCATGTACGAACGTAGCGCCACCCTAGGGTAACAAGGGTGGGCGTTACACATTAACACCATTAATGAGCCTCATTAATGATCCTTAATGAATATTTAATGAATATTCATTCATCATTAAATGACCATTTTGAAACTCATTCGAAATTTGAATCTAGAATTCAAATTGAATTACATTTATCATTGAATTCAAAATTCAATGAATATCATCATTAAGCCTCACTTGAGTCTAACTCAAGTCTAGCCTAACTTGAGTCTAACTCAAGTCTAGCCTCACTTGAGTCTAACTCAAGTCTAACTCAATCAAGTCTTACTCAATTAATCTAATTTGGATTACTCTTAATCCAATTCGATTCATCACATGAACCTAATCCTCTTGGTTCATCATATGAACCGAATCTCCATCTAATTGCCCTTTGTGTGTGACCCTATAGGTTCTTGTAATGTTGGCAATGCTCCTAAACTCATTTAGAAGCATAAGTAATGAGCAGTATCTAGCAACACATCATTACTACCCAAGTTACAAGAATGTTGAGATCCAACATCACCTTGTGACTACTAATTGTGACTTTTCATAATATATGACAATGTCCTTCTATCCTTGACATCTAGATTGATCAATGTGAGGCATAGACCGTGTCATCCTCTAATCAATCTAAATCTTGAACTCCAAGTAGACTCACTCTAATCAAATGAGCTCAAAATCTCATATTGACTCATTTGGGCATGGCCATGCACTTAGTGGTCTCACTCTATCAAGAATAATGATGTTACTTCCGGCATATAGGAGGGATAGATCCCATCTACATCACTCACATCCCTCCGCATAATTTTTACATACCCAGTAATCGCCTTTATAGTCCACCCAGTTATGGGTGACGTTTGACGGAGTCAAAGTATGCAACTCCTTATGTAGGGAACCATGGTGACTTCTTGTCCAAAGACTAGTAGTCATACTGATAGCCACATGAGAAAGTATATGACACTCATATAAAGATCCATGATACTTTCTCATGGCGGGTCATTCAGTATACATTCTCCAATGCATACCCACACTACAACAAAATCCTCATTTAACAACATTGAAATGACAACGGTTTTATGCCAAATCGTTGTTGTTTTGCCTTTTAACAACGGTTTTAACAAAAACTATTGTCTTTTAGCAGTTTTTTTACCTACGATAATGGTTTCTAAAAACCGTTGTCTATTATTTTTTTTGGAGCTACGACAATGGTTTTTAAAGGCTACGACAACAGTTTTTGAAAACTGTTGTCTTTGTGCACTTTTTTGGAATTACGACAACGGTTTTTGAAAACCGTTGTCTATTAAGTGATATTGAATACCGGTGTTTTTTTCCTTCGCCGTTTTTCCCCTTCGCCAATTTTTGCCGCCGCTTTTTTTCTTTCCCTCTCCCCGAAAGTTTTTTACCGCCGCATTCCCTCCTTTACCTTCTCGATCCCTAAGCATTTCTGTCCCTCTTTTCTCACAATCTCTCGCTCACTGGAGTCGCGGAGGAGCAGTAGTAGCCGGGAAGAGCGATCACAGGGTGACAGCGAGGGTCTGGATCATGGGAGCGTGCGCGACGGAGGCCAGGACGCAAGCGGACGCCCCCCCCCCCAGGACGGCTAAATAATAGGCGGACTTGTTGGGTTTTTCGGGCCGCGAAAACCGCTTTTCGCGTCACGGAAACCCCAAATCACCCATGCCACTGGATCTCGTGCGAAGGATAGATTTCAAAAATACGAGTACGAGTTTCAAACTATGATCTACAGTAGATCTACAAAAGAAAAACATTTTTATACCTTTGAAGCGTGCCCTCGCAAATCCCGCTCGTCCAACGGTACGCCGGATCTTGAAGTTGTCAATGTAGACAACTCTCCAGTGATATCCACACGAACAAGAAGTGTTCTCTAATACTCAAGGATGGAGAAGAGAGCACCACAAGTGTGCTAGCACTTCTTGGGCTCTCGGGTAGGATTTAAAAGAGAGAAAAGAGAGAAAGCAAAAAGGAATCTTATACACTCACTAGTAGTATTCTCCTTTGTGACCTTCACTTTCCCTTATTCTCTTGGAACACAACTCACACACCTTCTCCTTCCTTGAAAGCTCACGGCAACAACAGCAAGGAGGAAGAAGCTAGGAAGAAGGAGAAAACAATTACCACACTTGATTGCAATGGAAAATGAAAACCCCCATCACAAAATGTGGCCGGCCACACATGTAACTCCCATTCCATTTAATGTGGCCTGCCACATTAAATGAGAATGGGATTTGTAACCTCCTTGACAACTTGGAGATGATGTGGCTGCCATGTAGGATGAGTCATCCTCCATGAAGTGGCAATACATCATGTCAAACTTGATGTTTTAACTTCCCATTTGGTCAAGTCAAAATTAACCAATTTTTCTTCCTTGTTGAGTTAAATCCAACCTTTGATTCAAGTCAATTTCAATCTAATGAATCTCAATTCATTAATATAAATTGACACAATGAATCAAATTTAAATTAGACTCATTCAACAATTGAATCTAATTGAGTCTAACTCAATAAGTCTAATTTGAATTAATCCAAATCCAATCTTTGGTGCATCATATGAACCTAATCCAATTGGTTCATCATATGAACCAAATCTCCATCCACTTGTTCTTTGTGTATGACCCAATAGGTTCTTGTAACGTTGGCAATGTTTCTAAACTTTTTTAGAAACATAAGCAAAATGAGCGGCATCTAGCAATACATCATTGCTACCCAAGTTACAAGAAATGTTGAGATCCAACATCACCTTGTGACTACTAATTGTGACTCCTCACAATATATGACAAGTGTCCTTCTATCCTAGACATCTAGATTGATCAATGTGAGGCATAGACCGTGTCATCCTCTAATCAATCTAAATCTTGAACTCCAAGTAGACTCACTCGATCAAATGAGCTCAACATCTCATGTTGACTCATTTGGGCATGACCATGCACTTCGTGGTCTAACTCTATCAAGAATACCGATATCGCTCCCATCATATGGGAGGGATAGATCCCATCTACATCACTCACATTCCTCTGTATAATTCGTTATATACCAAGTAATCGCCTTTATAGTCCACCCAGTTACGGGTGACGTTTGACGAAACCAAAGTACATAACTCCTTATGTAGGGAACCTGTAGTGCCCGCCCTCCCTGCTACCCTAAGGGACGGGGCTACGATACTCTACGTATAAATTTTTCTTTTTAAAACAGCGGAAGACTTAAAATAATTTTCATAGTTTTAATAAAAACTTTTATTTTAAATTTCTTTTGAACTATACTATCACATGGCATCAAAATCATAACATCAAATCCAGTGGAACCATAATGTCAAGCCACACATGTTTAGGTATCACAAGTCATAAAATACCAATGCATAGTTCTTTAAAGAAACTTTAAGCAGGTTCTTAATTAGTTGCCTAGCCATCGCCACACACATCTTCGTTGCCCCTCCTGCTGCTCCTTTAGCTCATCCAACTTTTCCCTTTATCTGTGGTACAAGGAAAGTAAGCTGTGAGCACTCATGGCTCAGTAAGTTCCTTTCCTACTCACTAAAGTCAACAATCAGCACATAATCAAGAATGCATCATCAAGTCATAATCTCAACTAATCATGGCATAACATAGCATTCTATTCAAGCATATCATGCATCATCACAACTAGTCATAGCATATCAAGCATCACCATGGCCGAAACATATACATAGTGCATTGCATAACACATAGCTAGACATGGCATAACAAACAAGTATCATGGTATATCAAAGCATGGCCGAAACATATATATCAAAGCATCATACTATGGCCGAAACATGTACATCAAGGCATCATCATATCCATGGCCGAAATCTATATATCAAGCATCAACATATCCATAGTCGAAACATGTCTATAAGGTATAGCATGAACATAACATAATCATACCTTATCATGGCATATCATAATCAAGAGCATAACATGAAACATAGCATAATCATAAGGTGTATGCAATATGATTTTGGAAAACATATATCCGAAAAACATGTGTATGTCTCATGATCTTTAAAACCATTTTCTTTTACATATATACTTGAAAATAATCTCAACATAAGGGGGATCCCGGCTATGTACCACTTACATATTGCGCGCAACCTTGTAGGTCCAAGGTAGCAAGTCTTGAACCCTACGAGGCAAACATACTAGGCCCTTAGTCCTAGGGGCACTTAGGAGCCCATCCCTAACGAGGTCCTTAGTCCCCGGGGCGCTTATGGAGCCCACCCTTGGTACAAGCCACTCACATATAAAGTAAAGTACATGTCATACATATCATGTATCATAAAAGCATGCATCACTTAGGCACACATCATATCATAAAAGTATGCATCACTTAGGCATACATCATGTCATAAAAGTATGCATCACTTAGGCATACATCATATCATAAAGGTATGCATCACTTAGGCATACATCATGTCATAAAGGTATGCATCACTTAGGCATACATCATGTCATAACAATATGCATCACTTAGGCATAGATCATAAAAACATGCATATCTTAAGCATAAAGCATATCATCAAGCATGCATGATTTAACCACATAGCATATCATGGAAGCATGCATATTTTAAGCACTAAACATAGCATTAAAGCATGCATAATTTAACCACATATCATAACATAAAGCATGCATTCTTTTAAACACTTAGCATATCATCAAAGCATGCATATATTAACCACATATCACATTCTAAAGCATGCACATTTTTAAGCACTTAACATATCATCAAAGCATGCATATATTAACCACATATCACATTTTAAAGCATGCACATTTTTAAGAACTTAACATGTTTTAAGCACTTAACATATCATCAAGCATGCATATATTAACCACATATCACATTTTAAAGCATGCACATTTTTAAGCACTTAACATATCATCAAGGCATGCATTTTTAACCACATATCATATCATAAAACATGCATGTCTCTAAGCACGTATCATATCATAAAAGCATACATATTTCTTAAGCACATATCATATCATGAAAGCATGCATATCTCATATCATAAGTCATAAATCACAAGCATACATATTAAGCATAAAGGTGTATCTTGTGAATATCCTATCATAGGAAACATGGTATCATATTTATCTTGGTTTTAAGCTTCCTAAACCCTTGTGGCCGAAACCCCTTTAGAGCTCAATTTAGGTTAAACACAACATCCAAGCATGTGGCACCTAAATTATCATCATAACATTTTCATAGGAAGCATTATAAACATGATTAACTTAATTTCTAAGTTCCTCGAGTCCCTAATTTCATATGGCCGAAACCTTAAGGTGTGAAACAAGGTTCCATATGACATAAAAGCATGGACAACTTTAAATCATATTTATAACATTTTTACCAAGGAACAAGGTAAACACATTTGACACATTTGCATTAGTTCCTAAGTTCTTTAAGCCCTTAACATATGTCATGGCCGAGATTTAACAAGTTCTCATTAGGGCTACAAACAAGCATACAAGCATGTGAACTTGGACTAACATTATGTATAAATTCATACAAGGCATCATACAATAGTTATGGCCGAAACATACCCTAGCATCATTTTAGGTCACAAAACAACATATAGCAATTGAACCTTGACTTTCTACTTATCACATTTCATGTAGAGTGACATGAGCATATTTAATTTAAGTCCTAGGGTTTCTAGGGCATCTAAACCTTCATGACCGAAACATTCAAGGGTTCATTTAGGTCATGGAAAAATCATACAAGCATGTGAAACAATCAACACATTATCCTATTTTCATAAGAAGTACTTTTAACACATTTGGTTTCATTTCTAAGGCCTCTAGGTCTTTTAAACCCTACTTGGCCGAAACTCACAGAATATAAACTTGCTTCAAATAGCCTAAAAGCATGAGAATTTATACAAGTTTCATAGCATGTATAAGGACAAGCATAATGAGTATACATATGAATTGTGTCTTAGGCTTTCTAGGTTTCTTTTTTCTCTTTTTCTTTTATTTTTTTTCTCATGGCCGAAACCTACCATTCCTTAGCTAGGTTTTTAAGTGCCCTAAAGCATGAAAAACCTAAGTAAGTTTCATGGCAACAGTTACTAAGAAACATATATACAAATTGGTTCATGAATAAGCTAGGACCCCTTGTGGTCATACATGTTATATGTCATGCAACTAATTTTTCTACACCCTAATTAAGCATGAGGGCATTAAACAACTTTCATATCTAAATAGTACAGAGGTCTTGAGAATATTAATATTTTGTTTAAGCTTTTCTAAGCTATCCATCTCATCATGGCCGAAAAACCCTAGGAAGGAGTTCATGAAATTCTAGCAATATTCAAGCATACAAATCCTTTAAGATCTTTGTATTCTATCACATGAGCATGGTTATTTAAATTTAAAGGTCTTCCTAATCCTAAACCCTTTCTTGACCGAATCATATGAGTGGGTTTTCTTTTAGTTTCAAATATCTTCTAAGGAAGAAAACTAATACATGATCCTTAATATTTCATAGGGAGAACCTTGTACTAGTTGGGTAAAACAATAAATTTCCCTAGCCTCTTAAGAATATTTTTGGCCGAAATTCTAGGGTTCAATACTCCTCTGATCAAGCATCACATAGGTATAAAAGCATGAAGAAGAACCCCTTTACATAGCATAGAAAAAATCTATCATGTAGTGAAGACTAGTTTAAACATCATTAGATTTTGAAAGCTCTTCTTGGCCGAATTTTCTCAAACTTGTTTCTAGGTTTTAAAATCTTCATAAAATCCGAAAAGCACATAAAATCCTTGTACCACAGGTGAGGGGAAGCTTACATCCTTTTCTCTTGTGGTTCTAGGGTATGGTGATGAAAGAGGTAACCTTTTCTTCTAGTCTTCTTCCCTTGATTCACTAGGTAAGTCCTCCTTGTATCTAAGGTTTCCTTAGGATGAAACCTTGGTTTTGGGGGCTGAAGATGGAGGAGAGGGGGAACTGAGGTTTCGGTGAGGGAGAGGAGAGAATGAGAAAAATGAGAGAAAATAGTATTTTCCCTTTACATATTCTCTTTTATGTTAAGGGGAAGAGGTAGCAAACTTAGTTTTTGCTTTCCTTCTCCCTTAGTTTTTTTTTTCTATTTTATTTTTATTTTTATTTATTTATTTATCCTCATCATTCATGGTGAAATAAGGGGGAATGAATCCCCTTAATCCCTCTTTAAACATTTCGGCAACATCAAAGAGGAAGAGGGAGAGGAAGGGAGGAAGGCAAGTTGCCTTTCTCTTGCTCTTTTCTTATTTTCTTTTGGTTAGCTTTTACTCTTACCTTTATCATAAGTTTCCCTCCTTTGCTATCAACATATTATTTCTATCCCAACTGGTTATTACCCATTAATTCTATGAAATATAATATAAGAGGTTCAAGGTTCAATCCTTGACCTCTCCCTATTTTTATTTCTTTTTATTTCCTTTTTGGTTCAACTCACTTCCTATTATTTTCTAAGGAAAAATCCCACATTCATATATTTATCTTACAAGCTTAGTGGGTATTACAGAACCATGATGACTTCAGGTCTAAGGACCAATAGTCATACTAATAGTCACATGAGAAAGTATATGACACTCATATAAAGATACATGATACTTTCTCATGGCGGGTCATTCAGTATACATTCTCCAATGCATACCCATGTGTCAACTTGATATCTCTATATCTATGACTTGTGAGATCAAGCCATCGAGTTGACCTACATGCTAGTCTTATTGCATTAACATTTTCCTTGAATGTTAATACTCGACTAGGAATGATTAAGAGTAGTGTTCCCTATATCATCTCACTATCGGTTCAACTAACCGATTGATATAGGTGAGAACCGTCTACTCAAGGACGTTATTATACTTAATTTATTTGGCACCAATACAAGTAAGTATAATAACCAAAAACCAAATGCCTTTATTTATATAAGAATATGATACAATAAGTCCATAATACAATAATCAAATGATTGGCTCTAGGGCTCTATCTAACAATCTCCCACTAGCACAAGTGCTAATCAGTGTAGGCTCTAAGCCCCAATGACCTAGTGTGACCATCATGCTTCCTCTGTGCCAAAGCCTTGGTCAAGGGATCTGCGATGTTAGCCTCTGTAGGTACTCTGCAAATCTTCACATCTCTTCTCTCGATGATCTCTCGAATGAGATGGAAGCGTCGTAGTATGTGTTTGGTCCGCTGGTGTGAGCGAGGTTCCTTCGCCTGTGCTATAGCTCCATTGTTGTCACAATAGAGCTCAATAGGGTCAGCAATGCTAGGAACCACCCCAAGTTTAGTGATGAAATTACGAATCCAAACTGCCTCCTTTGCTGCCTCTGATGCAGCAATATACTCGGCCTCTGTCGTAGAATCAGCTACTGTGTCCTGCTTCGAACTCTTACAGCTCACAGCACCACCATTAATGTAAAACACGAACCCCGACTGCGATCTTTAGTCATCCTGGTTGGTCTAGAAGCTAGCATCACTGTAACCCTTTATAGCTAGCTCATCATTGCCTCCATATATCAAAAAATATTCTTTAGTCCTTCTTAAGTACTTAAGAATATTCTTGACCGCTATCCAGTGACTTTAACCTGGATCTGACTGGTATCTGCTCGTCATGCTCAAAGCATACGAGACATCAGGTCGAGTACATAGCATGGCATACATGATAGATCCTATGGCTGAGGCATAAGGGATCTGATCCATGCGGTCTCTCTCCTCTCTAGAAGAGGGACCTTGAGTCTTCGAAAGACTCATGCCATGTGACATCGGCAGAAATCCCTTCTTGGAGTTCTGCATGGCAAACCGAAGGAGTACCTTGTCAATGTATGTACTCTGACTTAGGCCAAGCAATCTCTTAGATCTATCTCTATAGATCTGTATCCCTAAAATCCGGGATGCCTCACCTAAGGCCTTCATTGAGAAGCAACTCCCTAGCCAAGTTTTGACAGACTGAAGCATAGAGATGTCCTTCCCAATGAGTAGTATTCCATCCACATACAATATGAGGAAGACAACTATATCCCCTACAACCTTCTTGTAGACACAAGGTTTATCTTCATTCTTGATGAAACTAAACTGTTTGATTGCATTATCGAATCGAAGATTTCAGCTCCGAGAAGCTTGCTTTAGTCCATAAATGGACTTATGCAGCTTGCATACTCAGCTAGTATGCTTTGGATCTACAAAACCCTCAGGTTGTGTCATGTACACATCCTCGAGTAGGTTTCCATTCAGAAACGCGGTTTTAACGTCCATCTGCCAGATCTCGTAATCGTGGTAAGCTGCAATAGCAAGCATGATCCGAATGGACTTAAATATCGCTACTGGAGAAAAGGTTTCATCATAGTCAATACCATGAATCTGTTGAAACCTTTAGCTACCAAGCGACCCTTATAGATAAGTCCATCCATGTCAGTCTTTCTCTTAAAGACCCACTTACACCCAATGGGTTTTACCCCTTCAGGTGGATCAACCAAAGTCCATACTTGGTTGGTGTACATGGATTCCATCTCGGAGAATCTAGTCTCATTACAGCTTCCTGATAAGTGGTAGGCTCATCCTCTATGAGCACAATGTCATCATGGTCAGACAAGAGAAATGAGTATCTCTCAGGCTGACGACGTACCCTATCAGACCTGCGAAGAGGTATGTCTACTTGAACTGGTTGTTGTTCCTCAACTCCTTGTGGAACAACATCATCCACAACACTTTGTGGTTCCAGTTCAACTTCCATCGAGGCATCAGTGCTATTGTTCACAACTTGAACTTCTTCAAGATCGAACGTGCTCCCACTAGTCTTTCTAGAAACAAAGTCCCTTTCTAGAAAGACCCCAGTCTTTGCCACAACTACCTTGTGCTGACTGGGAATGTAGAAGTAATATCCCTTAGTTTCCTTGGGATATCCAATAAAGTAGCACTTGTCGGATTTTGGCCCTAACTTGTCTGAGACTTGACGTCGAACGTAAGCCTCACAACCCCAAATTCTCATGAAAGACACCTGGGCATCTCTCCAAGTCCACATCCTATATGGTGTCTTTATCACGGCCTTGGATGGAACTCGGTTGAGTATAAAAGCTGCCGTGTCTAGAGCATAGCCCCAAAGGTATGTCGAAAGATCTGTGTGTCTCATCATAGATCGTACCATATCTAATAGGGTACGATTCCTCCTTTCGGATACAACATTCCACTGTGGTGTTCCAGGTGGAGTGAGTTGGGATAGAATCCCACACTCAGCTAGATAGTCACGGAACTCATGGCCAAGGTATTCTCCACCTCGATCGGATCAAAGTATCTTAATACTCTTGCCAAGCTGGTTCTGTACTTTATTCTTGAATTCTTTGAACATTTCAAAGGATTCTGACTTATGTGTCATCAAGTACACATAATCATATCTACTGAAGTCATCAGTAAATGTGATGAAGTACCTATAACCACCTCTAGCAGCGACATTGAAAGGGCCACATACATCACTATGTATGAGTCCTAACAAATCAGTCGCTCTTTCGTTGTGCCCACTAAAAGGAGTCTTGGTCATCTTGCCTCGTAGGCATGATTCGCATATCTCATATGATTCTAAATCAAATGAGTCCAGCAAACCTTCCTTATGGAGCTGGGATAAGCGCTTGTCATTTATATGACCAAAGCGACAGTGCCAGAGATAGGTTTGGTTCATGTCATTTGACTTGAACCTCTTGGTGTTTATGTTATAGATAGGGCTCTCAAGATCTAGAATATAGAGTCCGTTTATCAGAGGTGCACTACAATAGAACATATCGTTTAAATAGATGGAACAACATTTGTTCTTTATTATAAACGAAAATCCTTTCTTGTCCAAACAAGAAACTGAAATTATGTTCTTAGTCAAGGCAGGCACATAACAACAATCATCTAATTCTAGTACAAGCCCAGAGGGAAGAGATAGATGGTAAGTTCCTACAGCAATAGCAGCAACCCGTGCTCCATTGCCTACTCGTAGGTCTATCTCACCCTTCGTCAATGCCCTGCTATTCCTCAGCGCTTGTACATTAGTACAAATGTGCGAAGCACATCCGGTATCTAATACCCACGATGAAGAAATAGAGAGGTTGACTTCTATAACATGTATACCTGAAGTAGAAATCTTATTTCTCTTCTTCTTAAGATCTTCCAGGTATTCTTTGGAGATCCTCTTCTAGTGCCTTGCTTGTCCTTGATATAGGTGACAAAGATGTTCAACCATATCATAAGCGCCCATCAACTCATGTTGCTTCTGAAGCTCTGAGTTCATGGTCGCGAGCATAAGACAGGACCCATCTAATGCGTCATCTTGATGCTTCTTGTAAGCATCACGATCTGCTCGCGTGGCAGTGGCAGGAGGTGCCTCCGGAATGGGCTGCTACAGAACGTACAGTTTACGTTCCTGAGTGAGAACTATTCTCAAATTCCTGTACCAGTCCAGGAAATTTGCTCCGTTGAGCTTGTCCTTCTTAAGGACAGAACGCAGAGAGAAGATGTTCGTGTTCGACGTCATGGCAATTCTACAACAGAAATAAATGCAGAAATAAGTATCATATTCTTAATCATTTAATTAGACCTTTAATTAAATGATGCTCCCACTGAATTCTATAATTCATGTGGAACAAGATCCACATCATACTAACCCTTGAGTTAGCTTTGGCTAATACGCCCAAGACTTAGTATGATCGGTAGGTAACGATTACCAATTACATCTCTATGAAACTCTTGTTTATAGGATCAAAATCTGCATTTATATTAAAACTCGAGTTAGCTTTGGCTAATACGCCCGAGAGTTAATATATATGTGATTTTGACCTATCTTTCCAACCGTTGGAAGAATGCCTATAGTTATACTCGATCCAACCGAGTTAACTAGGAATACTAAATCTAATTGAGTTGTACTCACCCATGCGTTGATAGGCGGGACCAAGATTATCCCTCTGTACCCTACCAAGATAGTATGTGTTGCTCTGCTTTGGCAGATTCAACAACAACATGCGATCGAGGTAGTGGTAGGTATCACGGCATGGTAGGCATTACGAGTTGACGTGATTTCGATCTAATCTAAACGATGATGCGTATCATATACTCGATAGATCTAATATAATCAAAGGGTGCATCATGTGCACGATTTAGATCTAATCTAATCGCTAGGCACTAATTAACTACTTATTTAAACATGCATCACATACATATAAGAAATTAATTAAATTATTTTGTGATTGTGTCATGGCCCTACTACGATCTTCTCAAGCCAATGAGAAGATCGGATGGTCAACCTAAGGTCAACAACTTCTCAAGCTTCTTCCTTTGACCACCTTGTGTTGCTCGCGCCCTCCTCGTAACTCCGTCTCGTGTGGACCTTCCACCGCTTCAAAATTATATTACAATTTTGAAACTCGAGTTACATTCGAGTCTAAATATAATTTAAAACCAGAATATGAGAGAAAGACACGACGCGCAGGCCGTGAAAATAAAATAAAAATAAAATAAATACAGCTTGCACATCATATAACGGCACGCAGGCCGTATTATGAATTACAACACATTTCCAAATCCAATTTGGGTCGTTTGGGCCATGACTATCACAAAATTAATATATAATTCAAAATTATATATTTCTATAATTTTCTGTAATTTTTTTTATAATTTTACAGATTTTATGAGTAAATTTTTTCCGGCAGTCCCGATTAGCGATTTCGGGCGCAATCGCGGAGCAAATCCCCTTGCGGGGTTAGGGGCAGTACCCCTACCCGCGATCTAACCATTGCGAGTTGCTCCTAAGCGACCCAAGAGCGCCTTAGCCCGCTGTCCAAAAAATTTTTGGGGCGAAACGTTGCCGTTTTGAAAAATACTTCTCGGTAGTCGAAGCCTACAAGTGCCGAAACACTTGTTCTTCGCTTCTACGAGAAAAATACCCATAAAAACTCTAAAAACCATAAAATTACAGAATATCACAGAACTGAATTTTTGTCATAAAAACAAAAACTAAACTCGAACAAGCTTCGCACGTGGCACTGATACCACTGTTGGGTTTTTCGGGCCGCGAAAACCGCTTTTCGCGTCGCGGAAACCCCATATCACCCATGCCACTGGATCTCGTGCGAAGGATAGATTTCAAAAATATGAGTACGAGTTTCAAACTATGATCTACAGTTGATCTACAAACGAAAAACATTTTTATACCTTTGAAGCGTGCCCTCGCAAGTCCCGCTCGTCCAACGGTACGCCGGATCTCGAAGTTGTCAACGTAGACAACTCTCAAGTGATATCCACACGAACAAGAAGTGTTCTCTAACACTCAAGGATGGAGAAGAGAGCACCATAAGTGTGCTAGCACTTCTTGGGCTCTCGGGTAGGATTTAAAAGAGAGAAAAGAGAGAAAGCAAAAAGGAATCTTATACACTCACTAGTAGTATTCTCCTTTGTGACCTTCACTTTCCCTTATTCTCTTGGAACACAACTCACACACCTTCTCCTTCCATGAAAGCTCACGGCAACAACAGCAAGGAGGAAGAAGCTAGGAAGAAGGAGAAAACAATTACCACACTTGATTGCAATGGAAAATGAAAACCCCCATCACAAAATGTGGCCGGCCACACATGTAACTCCCATTCCATTTAATGTGGCCGACCCCATTAAATGAGAATGGGATTTGTAACCTCCTTGACAACTTGGAGATGATGTGGCTGCCATGTAGGATGAGCCTATTGGGTTTTTCGGGCCGCGAAATCCGCTTTTCCGCGTCGAGGAAACCCCGAATCACCCAAAGCCGTAGATCCGTGCAAGGAAAACCGAACAAAAATATGAGTACGAGTTTCAAAACTTTAGATCTACTCCTAGATCTATGTGTTGAAAGTTTTACCTTTGTAGCGTGCCCTCGCAAAATCCCGCTCGTCCATGGTACGTGTCGGATCTCCAAAGTATCAAGGTAGATACTTCTCTAGTGATATCCACACGAACAAGGAATGCTCTCTAACATTCAAGGATGGAGAAGAAAGACCTCAAGTGTGCTAGCACTCTCTAGGGCTCTCGGATGGGAATGGAAGAAGAAAGGAAAGCCAAGAAGAGAATACAATACACTCCTCTAAAATATTACCTTTCTTCTTGGACTTCTTGGATTAACTCACTCACCCACCTTCTTCCACCATCAAAAGTACACGGCAACCTCAAGAGAAGGAGAAAGAAGAGACCAAGGAAGAAGAAGAATCAAGCATTCAACACACATAATTACCACTAAATAAAAACTCCTCCCATAAAGTGTGTGGCCGGCCACACAATGAAAAACCTCCCTCATTAATGTGGCCGGCCACATTAATGCAAAGAGGAAGGTGTAACCTCCATGAGGTGGCACACCTCATGAGGTGGAGGTGATGTGGCAACTATGTGTCATGCCATGTAGGATGAGTCAACCTACATGATGTGGCAATGCATCAAGTCAAACTTGATATTTCAACATCCATTTGGTCAAGTCAAAATTGACCAATTTTCTTCCTTGTTGAGTTAAATCCAACCTTTGATTCAAGTCAATTTCAATTTAATGAATCTCAATTCATTAATATAAATTGACTCAATAAATCAAATTTAAATTAGACTAATTCAACAATTGAATCTAATTGAGTCTAACTCAATAAGTCTAATTTGAATCCAATCTTTGGTGCATCATATGAACCTAATCCAATTGGTTCATCATATGAACCTAATCTCCATCCACATGTTCTTTGTGTGTGACCCAGTAGGTTCTTGTAACGTTGGCAATGCCCCTAAACTCATTTAAATACATAAGTAATGAGCGGTATCTAGCAATACATCATTACTACCCAAGTTACAAGAATGTTGAGATCCAACATCACCTTGTGACTACTAATTGTGACTCCTCACAATATGTGACATTGTCCTTCTATCCTAGACATCTAGATTTATCAATGTGAGGCATAGACCGTGTCATCCTCTAATCAAACTAAATCTTGAACTCCAAGTAGACTCACTCGATCAAATGAGCTCAACATCTAATGTTGACTCATTTGGGCATGGCCATGCACTTCGTGGTCTAACTCTATCAAGAATACCGATGTCGCTCCCGTCATATGGGAGGGATAGATCTCATCTACATACTCACATCCCTTTGCATATTTCATTACATACCTAGTAATCGCCTTTATAGTCCACCCTATTACGGGTGACGTTTGACGAAACCAAAGTACATAACTCCTTATGTAGGGAACAATGGTGACTTCAGGTCTAAGGACCAATAGTCATACTAATATTCACATGAGAAAGTATATGACACTCATATAACGATCCATGATACTTTCTCATGGCGGGTCATTCAGTATACATTCTCTAATGCATACCCATGTGTCAGCTTGATATCTCTATATCCATGACTTGTGAGATCAAGTCATCGAGCTGACCTACATGCTAGTCTTATTGTATTAACATTGTCCCTGAATGTTAATACTCGACTAGGAATGATTTAGAGTAGTGTTCCCTATATCATCTCACTATCGATTCAACCAATCGATTGATATAGGTAAGAACGCTCTACTCAGGGGCGTTATTATACTTAGTTTATTTGGTACTAATACAAGTAAGTATAATAACCAAAATCAAATGCCTTTATTAATATACAAGAATATGATACAATGAGTCCATACAATCATCAAATGATTGGCTCTAGGACTCTAACTAACAATCTTCCACTAGCACAAGTGCCAATCAGTATAGGCTCTAAGGCCTAATGACCTAGTGTGACCATCATGCTTTCTCTGTGCCAAAGCCTTGGTCAAGGGATCTGCGATGTTAGCCTCTGTAGGTATTCTGCAAATCTTCACATCTCCTCTATCGATAATCTCTCGAATGAGATGGAAGCGTCGTAGTATGTGTTTGGTCCGCTGGTGTGAGCGAGGTTCCTTCGCCTGTGCTATAGCTCCATTGTTGTCACAATAGAGCTCAATAGGGTCAGCAATGCTAGGAACCACCCCAAGTTCAGTCATGAAATTACGAATCCAAACTACCTCCTTTGCTGCCTCTGATGCAGCAATATACTCGGCCTCTGTCATAGAATCAGCTACTGTGTTCTGCTTCGAACTCTTCCAGCTCACAGCACCACCATTAATGCAAAACACGAACCCCAACTGTGATCTTTAGTCATCCTGGTCGATCTAGAAGCTAGCATCACTGTAACCCTTTACAGTTAGCTCATCATTGCCTCCATATATCAAAAAATATTCTTTAGTCCTTCTTAAGTACTTAAGAATATTCTTGACCGCTATCCAGTGACTTTAACCTGGATCTGACTGGTATCTGCTCGTCATGCTCAAATAATACGAGACATCAGGTCGAGTACATAGCATGACATACATGATAGATCCTATGGCTGAGGCATAAGGGATCTGTTCCATGCGGTCTCTCTCCTCTCTAGAAGAGGGACCTTGAGTCTTCGAAAGACTCATGCCATGTGACATCGGCAGAAATCCCTTCTTGGAGTTCTGCATGGCAAACCGAAGGAGTACCTTGTCAATGTATGTACTCTGACTTAGGCCAAGCAATCTCTTAGATCTATCTCTATAGATCTGTATCCCTAGAATGCGGGAAACCTCTCCTAAGTCCTTCATTGAGAAGCAACTCCCTAGCCAGGTCTTGACAGACTGAAGCATAGGGATGTCCTTCCCAATGAGTAGTATGTCATCCACATACAATATGAGGAAGACAACTATATCCCCTACAACCTTCTTGTAGACACAAGGCTCATCTTCGTTCTTGATGAAACCAAACTGTTTGATTGCATCATCGAATCGAAGATTCCAGCTCCGAGAAGTTTGCTTTAGTCTATAAATGGACCTATGCAGCTTGCATACTTTGCTAGTATGCTGTGGATCTACAAAATACTCAGGTTGTGTCATGTACACATCCTCGAGCAGGTTTCCATTCAGAAACGCAGTTTTAACATCCATCTGCCATATCTCATAGTCATGGTAGGCTGCAATAGCAAGCATGATCCGAATGGACTTAAACATCGCTACTGGAGAAAAGGTTTCATCATAGTCAATACCATGAATCTGCTTGAAACCTTTAGCTACCAAGCGACCCTTATAGATAAGTTCATCCATGTCAGTCTTTCTCTTAAATACCCACTTACACCCAATGGGTTTTACCCCTTCAGGTGGATCAACCAAAGTCCATACTTGGTTGGTGTACATGGATTCCATTTCGGATCTCATGGCCTCTAGCCATTTCTCGGAATCTGGTCTCATCACAGCTTCCTGATAGGCGGTAGGCTCATCCTCTATGAGCATAACGTCATCATGGTCAGACAAGAGAAATGTGTATCTCTCAGGCTGACGACGTACCCTATCAGACCTGCGAAGAGGTATGTCTACTTGAACCGGTTGTTGTTCCTCAACTCCTTGTGGAACAACATCATTCACAACACTTTGTGGTTCCAGTTCAATTTCCATCGAGGCATCAGTGCTATTGTTCGCATCCTGAACTTCTTCAAGATCGAACGTGCTCCCACTAGTCTTTCTAGAAACAAAGTCCCTTTCTAGAAAGACCCCAGTCTTTGCCACAATTACCTTATGCTGACTGGGAATGTAGAAGTAATATCCCTTAGTTTCCTTGGGATATCCGATGAAATAGCACTTATCAGATTTGGGTCCTAATTTGTGTGAGACTTGACGTCGTACGTAAGCCTCACAGCCCCAAATCCTCATGAAAGACACCTGGGCATCTCTCCAAGTCCATATCCTATATGGTATCTTTATCACAGCCTTGGATGGAACTCGGTTGAGAATGAAAGCTGCCGTGTCTAGAGCATATCCCCATAGATATGTCGGAAGATCTGTGTGACTCATCATAGATTGTACCATATCTAATAAGGTACGATTCCTCCTTTCAGATACACCATTCCACTGTGGTGTTCCAGGAGGAGTGAGTTGAGATAAAATCCCACACTCAGCTAAGTAGTCACGAAACTCATGGCTTAAGTATTCACCACCTCGATCTGATCGAAGTACCTTAATACTCTTGCCAAGCTGGTTCTGTACTTCATTCTTGAATTCTTTGAAATTTTCAAAGGATTCAGATTTATGTGTCATCAAATACACATAACCATATCTACTGAAGTCATCAGTAAATGTGATGAAGTACCTATAACCGCCTCTAGCAGCGACATTGAAAGGGCCACATACATCACTATGTATGAGTTCTAACAAATCAGTCGCTCTCTCGCTGTGCCCACTAAAGGGAGTCTTGGTCATCTTGCCTCGTAGGTATGACTCGCATATCTCATATGATTCACAATCAAATGAGTCCAGCAAACCATCCTTATGGAGCTGGGATAAGCGCTTGTCATTTATATGACCTAAGCGACAGTGCCAGAGGTAGGTTTGGTTCAAGTCATTTTACTTGAACCTCTTGGTATTTACGTTATAGATAGGGCTCTCAAGGTCTAGAATATAAAGTCTGTTTATCAGAGGTGCAATACAATAGAACATATCATTTAAATAGACAGAACAACATTTATTCTTTATTATAAACGAGAATCCTTTCTTGTCCAAACAAGAAACTGAAATTATGTTCTTAGTCAAGGTAGGCACATAACAACAATCATCTAATTCTAGTACTAGCCCAGAGGGCAGAGATAGATGGTAAGTTCCTACAGCAATAGCAGCAACCCGTGCTCCATTGCCTACTCGTAGGTCTATCTCACCCTTCATCAATGCTCTGCTATTTCTCAGCGCTTGTACATTAGTACAAATGTGCGAAGCACATCCGATATCTAATACCCACGATGAAGAAATAGAGAGGTTGACTTCTATAACATGTATACCTGAAGTAGAAATCTTATTTCTCTTCTTCTTAAGATCTTCCAGGTATTCTTTGGAGTTCCTCTTCCAGTGCCTTGCTTGTCCTTGATATAGGTGACAAAGATGTTCAACCATATTGTAAGCGCCCATCAACTCATGTTGCTTCTGAAGCTCAGAGTTCATGGTCGCGAGCATAAGACAAGACACATCTAATGCGTCATCTTGATGCTTCTTGTAAGCATCCCGGTCAACTCGCGTGGCAGTGGCAGGAGGAGCCTCCGGAATGGGCTGCTCCAGAACGTACGTTTCTGAGTGAGAACTATTCTCGGGTTCCTGTACCAGTCGGAAATTTGCTTCGTTGAGCTTGTCCTTCTTAAGGACGAAACGGGAGAAAGAGTTCGTATTTGACGTCATGGTTATCTACAACAGAAAATTTGCAGAAATAAATATCATATTCTTTGAAAATCATTTAATTAGGCCTTTAATTAAATGATGCTCCCACTGAATACTATAATTCTTGTGGGACAAGATCCACATCATACTAACCCTTGAGTTAGCTTTGGCTAATACGCCCAAGGCTTAGTATGATCGGTAGGTAACGATTACCAATTACATCTCTATGCAACTCTTGTTTATAAAATCAATATCCGCATTTATATTAAAACTCGAGTTAGCTTTGGCTAATACGCCCGAGAGTTAATATAGATGTGATTTTGACCTATCTTTTTCCAACCGTTGGAAGAATGCCTATAGTTGACTCGATCTAACCGAGCAACTAGGAATACTCAATCTAATTGAGTCTGTATTCACCCATGCGTTGATAGGCGGGACCAAGATTGTCCCTCCGTACCCTACCAAGATAATATCTATTGCTCTGCTTTGGCAGATTCAACAATACATGTGATCGAGGTAGTGATAGGTATCACGGCACGGTTAGACATTTAGAGTTGGTTCGATCGAGATCTAATCTAATCGAAAAAGGATGCATCTTGTGCATGACTTAGATCTAATCTAATCGCAAAGGTGCATCATGTGCACGACTTAGATCTAATCTAATCGTAAGGCACTAATTAATTAATTACTTATTAAACATGCATCATATACATAAGCAATTAACTAATTAATCTATTTGTGATTTAGTCATGGCCCTACTACGATCTTCTCAAGCCAATGAGAAGATCGAATGGTGAACCTAAGGTCAACAGCTTCTCAAAGCTCCTCCCTTTGACCACCTCGTGTTGCTCGTGCCCGCCTCGGAACTCCGTCTCGTGTGGATCCTCCACCACTCCAATTTGTACATTACAATTTGAAACTCGAGTTACATTCAAGTCTAAATCTAATTTACAACCAGAATATATGAGAAAGGCACGACGCGCAGGTCGCGGAAAAATAAAAACATACAACACGCGCAAACATATAACGGCACGCAGGTCGTATTATGAATTACAACACAATCCAATCATATTGGGTTTTTGGGCCATGACTATCACAAAATTAATATATAATTCAAAATTATATATTTTCATAATTTTCTATAATTTTAAAATTAAATTTTTTTTTTACAATTTTTACGAGTAAAATTTCTCGGCGGTCCCGTTTAGCGGTTTCGGGCGCAATCGCGGAACGAATCCCCTTGCGGGGCCAGGGGCAGCGCCCCTACCCGCGATCTAACCATCGCGAGGGTTCCTTTGCGATCCAACAGCGCCTAAACTCGCTGTCCCCAAAAAATTTGGGACGAAACCTTTGAGAAGAATTTTCCCGGCGGTCCCGATTAGCGATTTCGGGCGCAATCACGAAGCAAATCCCCTTGCGGGGTTAGGGGGAGTGCCCCTACCCACGATCTAACCATCGTGAGTTGCTCCTAAGCGATCCTACAGCGCCTTCGCTCGCTGTTCCAAACGGATTTGGGTCGAAGCATCACCGTTTTGGAAAAATCTTCCCGCTAGTCGAAGCCAACAAGCGTCTAAACACTTGTGCTTCGATTACTCGAGAAAAATACTCATAAAAACCAAAAAATCATAATTTTACAGAAAATTACAGAAACTTTAGTTTTCATAAAACCAAAAATTAAACTCGTACAAGCCTTGCACGTGGCTCTGATACCACTGTTGGGTTTTTCGGGCCGCGAAAACCGCTTTTCCGCATCGCGGAAACCCCGAATCACCCAAAGCCGTAGATCCGTGCAAGGAAAACCGAACAAAAATACGAGTACGAGTTTCAAAACTTTAGATCTACTCCTAGATCTATGTGTTGAAAGTTTTACCTTTGAAGCGTGCCCTCGCAAAATCCCGCTCGTCCAAGGTACGTGTCGGATCTCCAAAGTATCAAGGTAGATACTTCTCTAGTGATATCCACACGAACAAGGAATGCTCTCTAACATTCAAGGATGGAGAAGAAAGACCCCAAGTGTGCTAGCACTCTCTAGGGCTCTCGGATGGGAATGGAAGAAGAAAGGAAAGCCAAGAAGAGAATACAATACACTCCTCTAAAATATTACCTTTCTTCTTGGACTTCTTGGATTAACTCACTCACCCACCTTCTTCCACCATCAAAAGTACACGGCAACATCAAGAGAAGGAGAAAGAAGAGACCAAGGAAGAAGAAGAATCAAGCATTCAACACACATAATTACCACTAAATAAAAACTCCTCCCATAAAGTGTGTGGCCGGCCACACAATGAAAAACCTCCCTCATTAATGTGGCCGGCCACATTAATTCAAAGAGGAAGGTGTAACCTCCATGAGGTGGCACACCTCATGAGGTGGAGGTGATGTGGCAACTATGTGTCATGCCATGTAGGATGAGTCAACCTACATGATGTGGCAATGCATCAAGTCAAACTTGATGTTTCAACATCCATTTGGTCAAGTCAAAATTGACCAATTTTCTTCCTTGTTGAGTTAAATCCAACCTTTGATTCAAGTCAATTTCAATTTAATGAATCTCAATTCATTAATATAAATTGACTCAATAAATCAAATTTAAATTAAACTCATTCAACAATTGAATCTAATTGAGTCTAACTCAATAAGCCTAATTTAAATCCAATCTTTGGTGCATCATATGAACCTAATCCAATTGGTTCATCATATAAACCTAATCTCCATCCACATGTCCTTTGTGTGCGACCCAATAGGTTCTTGTAATGTTGGCAATGCCCCTAAACTCATTTAGAAGCATAAGTAATGAGCGGTATCTAGCAATACATCATTACTACCCAAGTTACAAGAATGTTGAGATCCAACATCACCTTGTGACTACTAATTGTGACTCCTCACATTATGTGACATTGTCCTTCTATCCTAGACATCTAGATTGATCAATGTGAGGCATAGACCATGTCATCCTCTAATCAAACTAAATCTTGAACTCCAAGTAGACTCACTCGATCAAATGAGCTCAACATCTAATGTTGACTCATTTGGGCATGGCCATGCACTTCGTGGTCTAACTCTATAAAAAATACCGATGTCGCTCCCGTCATATGGGAGGGATAGATCCCATCTACATCACTCACATCCCTCTGCATAATTCATTACATACCCAGTAATCGCCTTTATAGTCCACCCTGTTACGGGTGACGTTTGACGAAACCAAAGTACATAACTCCTTATGTAGGGAACCATGGTGACTTCAGGTCTAAGGACCAATAGTCATACTAATAGTCACATGAGAAAGTATATGACACTCATATAACGATCCATGATACTTTCTCATGGCGGGTCATTCAGTATACGTTCACTAATGCATACCCATGTGTCAGCTTGATATCTCTATATCCATGACTTGTGAGATCAAGTCATCGAGCTGACCTACATGCTAGTCTTATTGTATTAACATTGTCCCTGAATGTTAATACTCGACTAGGAATGATTTAGAGTAGTGTTCCCTATATCATCTCACTATCGATTCAACCAATCGATTGATATAGGTAAGAACGCTCTACTCAGGGACGTTATTATACTTAGTTTATTTGGCACTAATACAAGTAAGTATAATAACCAAAATCAAATGCCTTTATTAATATACAAGAATATGATACAATGAGTCCATACAATCATCAAATGATTGGCTCTAGGGCTCTAACTAACAGAGTCATCCTCCATGAAGTGGCAATACCTCAAGTCAAACTTGATGTTTTAACTTCCCATTTGGTCAAGTCAAAATTAACCAATTTTTCTTCCTTGTTAAGTTAAATCCAACCTTTGATTCAAGTCAATTTCAATCTAATGAATCTCAATTCATTAATATAAATTGACACAATGAATCAAATTTAAATTAGACTCATTCAATAATTGAATCTAATTGAGTCTAACTCAATAAGTCTAATTTGAATTAATCCAAATCCAATCTTTGGTGCATCATATGAACCTAATCCAATTGGTTCATCATATGAACCTAATCTCCATCCACTTGTTCTTTATGTGTGACCCAATAGGTTCTTGTAACGTTGGCAATGTTTCAAAACTCCTTTAGAAACATAAGCAATGAGCGGAATCTAGCAATACATCATTGCCACCAAAGTTACAAGAAATGTTGAGATCCAACATCACCTTGTGACTACTAATTGTGACTCCTCACAATATATGACAAGTGTCCTTCTACCCTAGACATCTAGATTGATCAATGTGAGGCATAGACCGTGTCATCCTCTAATCAATCTAAATCTTGAACTCTAAGTAGACTCACTCGATCAAATGAGCTCAACATCTCATGTTGACTCATTTGGGCATGGCCATGCACTTCGTGGTCTAACTCTATCAAGAATACCGATGTTGCTCCCGTCATATGGGAGGGATAGTTCCCATCTACATCACTCACATCCCTCTGCATAATTCGTTATATACCGAGTAATCGCCTTTATAGTCCACCCAATTACGGGTGACGTTTGACGAAACCAAAGTACATAACTCCTTATGTAGGGAACCATGGTGACTTCAGGTCTAAGGACCAATAGTCATACTAATAGTCACAGGAGAAAGTATATGACACTCATATAACGATCCATGATACTTTCTCATGGCGGGTCATTCAGTATACGTTCTCCAATGCATACCCATGTGTCAACTTGATATCTCTATATCCATGACTTGTGAGATCAAGTCATCGAGTTGACCTACATGCTAGTCTTATTGCATTAACATTGTCCCTGAATGTTAATACTCGACTAGGAATGATTAAGAGTAGTGTTCCCTATATCATCTCACTATCGGTTCAACTAACCGATTGATATAGGTGAGAACCGTCTACTCAAGGACGTTATTATACTTAGTTTATTTGGCACCAATACAAGTAAGTATAATAATCAAAAATCAAATGCCTTTATTTATATAAGAATATGATATAATAAGTCCATAATACAATCATCAAATGATTGACTCTAGGGCTCTAGCTAACAGGACTAACCTGCAAAGGAGATATCTTGACTTCACATCTCCACTCTTCCATGAGGTATGAAGAAGACCAGGACCCTGTGAGTGATCTGCTTCAAAACCCTACTCTTGTTCCATTCATTACATATGGCTTAGTCTTTGGATTTACCCTTCTGGATTTTGCACACTTTTTCAAGAGATCAGCAGGTTGTGGACTTTAAGAAAGTGGATGCCCATGTTCACCAGTTCAAAGGATTAGTGCCAGGTTTTCATTCTTTGTTTTCTTCCTCCTTGTTCATTTTTAAAGCAGATATGCTTTAGATCCTCAAGATTTGGCTTTTGCTCATGGAAACTAGCTAGTAACAAGATGATACTTGCAACTGATTCAAAATCCCTTTTTTTTTCCTTCGCCTTGCAGCATTGGTGCCCAAAGGGTTAAAAATGTATGCATGGCCTTACGCAATTACTACGAGGAAATGGACCATGAAGGGTTAGTTTGTCTTCATGGTCACTCAATTTGAATCATCTAGTGACTTGCTGTCAAAAAATTTGTCTGTGTAGTGCCTCAGATGTCTCCAACAACTTAAGCAGGAGTATTTTCTGGTGAAGAACTAGTTGTAAACTTTATTTAAGGTAATGATCATGTAGCTTTGGTTGGAGGTATTCTTGGTAATCCCATGAATCTTATACTAAAATTTTGTATGGTAGCTGGAGCAGCAGATTGTGGCTGCTGGTGGATCAATCCTCATGATGTGGTAGTTCTACTTGCTGAGTGTCTTGTTAAGAGGTGGTGGTAGGAAGTGATGTTCAGGTTCTTTGTTCCTTACCATATGATCTGTGCTTTCTTTGTTGTTCTCCTGTTTCACTTGTCCCACTCATGGGAAAAACATCAAACATCTCCTTTTAGTAGTGGATTTAAAGGATGCTAATTAATGCTATTTATCTCCCTTCATGATGTAAATTGACTCTGCATGCACCATTTTATGGCAAAAGCCCCATTTTCTGTAATGATGTGGTTGGTAAGACTTGTTTATCTTGTGTGCTTTTTGAATGATCTAGAGGTTTTCAAGATAATTCAATTATGGCCAGGCACTACACAAGTAAATGAGATAGAACTGACTGTTGTCCTTTCATTTGTGATCGCATGCCTCTCTATTCATATACAAGTTCTAAAGTAGACACTTTCCTAGAGCTTTTGCAATATGTTTTTTTCCTACTACACTTTAGTTTAAAAACTTATGTTTTACTTATTTGGATAATAGGAATTTAATATCAATCATTAAAACATCGCATATCAAAAAAATATCACTACTTATGATATATCAATGGATTATAATCAATTTACTCATCCAGTTAATTGATACCGAGAACATAATTTAAATCAATTGGATCATATTTGGCATATATCAATTTTTCCCCATTTATTTTATTTTTCATAATTTAATTTTGAATTGATACCTGTGGTTCTAGGTTGGTAAGCACATCCTTGTGTTGACTTTAGAGATTGAAAATTAATGTCATTAGCATGTTTTTCTGGTGCTATAATTCAATGATATAATTTATTCTTCCAATGCGAGTAAACATTGTCAGATTCCTTTATACTCCTTTATGTATCAGATTTCTTATGATAATTTCTAGTTGCCTTCTCATTTTTCTGGTCGTAGAGATCGAGCGGATCGAAGAAATACTTGCAATGTCGAATGGAAAGGTTAGTTTGCATCTAGTTTAGCTTTTTCCCACTTATTGGAACATTCTTGAGATCGAAATGAATGCAAAATAAGTCTGTTAATATAGTAATTGTCTCGGAAGAAGTCAATTGTGTCACTTGTGCTGGGCTACTGTATAATTTGAATACTTAATTCTATATTTTTCCCTCTGCTTGACATTATAATTGTTTCTCTTTGAAAGTGCCCTTAATCTTAGTCCTTCATCTCCTATTGACTTTATTCACAGATTATTAATCTTGATGAAGCTCATACTTCTTGGGTGCTTGACAGATAAGTAGATTAGAAATCTTTGTTTTCTTAAACACACTAATGGTTTTATTTTGTTTCCAGATACTTGATGGTGAAACAAGACCTATAAGAGCTTAGTTTCTGCAATGATACAACAGATTTATCCGAGAATCCCTTATCCCTCCTTTGAGATAATAATTGTTGATTAAGAATCACCCACTAGTGGGAATTACATGAAGCCCTTGATTAAGTTGTATCCGTTATTGCTTGAATAAGTTGATTAAAGTTGCAAGTTGAGCCTGCACTTTCACTAAGACTAGAAACTTTATCCTTTAATCAAGTAGTAGCTTCTTGATGGAGTTTATTTAGCATATGAAACTCATTTAAGATTTATGTCTATTGTTCAATGTTTTTTTGACCTCATACTTGTTATAATTTTTAGTTTATAATGCATTGGACCTTATTTAACATTGTTTAAATTTTAAAGTGTGTATTTAAATAGATATATAACTAGTAGCCTTATTGAAGAAACTACAGTGCCAAAGAGGAACATTATTGCAGTCATTCAAAGGTTCAATATCCAAGTTAGCAATTTGACTCAAGTAAGTTTTACAATAGCTTCTTTATATAACTATATTTACATGTTAGATTTTCCCTTGAACTGTTTTCAATCAATAGAATAATGATGCACTACCATGATCTCATCTACCAATTCTCTTTAAATGCTCTCTGATGTCGATCTCTCCATTCACTCATTTCAGCACCAAGAAAGAGCTAGCTTCATATACATCAACAATCACCCTATTCTTCAGGTAAGATATATAGATAGACTTTTATTTTTTAAATTTTCATCTATACCTGTGCTATCGATGTTGTTTTCTTAAATGTAGAACTACAATGAACAGAAAGAAAGGTAGCAGTATTCAGATCGACATTTGCTTGCCGCCAAATGCAACACCACAATCAGAAAGCATGAAGAAATCTACCAAGGATCATAATGGCAAAGCCACGATACCAATGAGGAAATTGATAATGGAAGTGTGGGAGTTTGCCAGAGAGGACACAGACAGGGTGACCTTTTCCCTCAAGGTTGGCTTGGCTTGCCTCCTCGTCTCCCTTCACATTCTCATCCAAGCACCTTATCAAGTCTTCGGCACCAACTTCATATTGGAAAAGGTTGGTATGAAAAAATAAGCAAGTGAGAAAGAGGAGTCCAATGAAATCCTACAAGTTGAAGATTGTGATGGGATTTGGGTTGATAATAATTAAGTGCAATCCTACATGGCATGAACCACCATTAAAAGTTTCTAGTCTTTTGGCTATTGTTCATTAGTTGTAAATAGAGTTTATTTATTTATTTGGATTGGGATAAATTTTATTTGAACATGAGATATGTTTCTTCTTTTGTGATTGTAATTCTTGTATAACTAACATTTTGAATGATATTGATGTGGGAATATTCTTTCTTGATTATGATTCTTTATTATATATTTAAATTGAAATATGATATATTGGTATTAAAAGATAATAATTTAAAAGACAACGGTTTAAAACCATTATTGTTGTCTATCACCCTCAAAGACAACGGTTAAAAACCGTTATCGTAGCCCCAAAAATAATTGTAACTTGAAGAAAAATGCTCTAATTAACAACAGTTTTAAACCGTTGTCTTTTCATTCAAAGACAACAGTTTAAAATTGTTGCAAAACTGTTGTCTTTTCATTCAAAGACAACGGTTTAAAATCGTTGTCGTAGCCCGCCACTTTTAACAACACTGCCAATTACAACGGTTTAAAAGGCCTACGACAACGATTTTTAACCATTGTCTTTTAATGTTTTTGTTGTAGTGCCATGTGTCAACTTGATATCTCTATATCCATGACTTGTGAGATCAAGTCATCGAGTTGACCTACATGCTAGTCTCATCGCATTAACATTGTCCTTGAATATTAATACTTGACTAGGAATGATTAAGAGTAGCGTTCCCTATATCATCTCACTATCGATTCAACCAATCGATTGATATAGGTTAGAACCTTCTACTCAAGGACGCTATTATACTTAGTTATTTGACACCAATACAAGTAAGTATAATAACCAAAACAAAAGCCTTTATTTATATAGGAATATGTTACAATGAGTCCATACAATAATCATCATATGATTGGCTCTAGGGCTCTAACAAACATCTATGTCATCTAGTTTATTCCTAAATACCATTTGGTATCAATTATGAATTTATTTGTAGGATTAGGTACTAATTCCCAAACTTGGTTCCCTTCAAATTCGCTTAGTTCATCTTCTATTGCAATTATCTAATCTTCGTCAGGTAGGACTTCTTCTATAGTTTTTGATTTAATTTTGGAGATGAAGGCTATTTGACTTAGATTTCTATAGGATGATCGAGTTCAAACTCCTAGGTTTGGATCATTATTCAAATTTGGTTAGATGGGTGATTGGATCTTACCCTAGATGGTCTTATGTTAGGGTCAGCAATTGGTTATTCTAATTTACTTTATTCATGTCTAATTTTATTATCTTCCTCATCTTCTATGTTTCTTGTATTTTGATTATTATTTTTATCGATTAAGTAAATTATTTTCTTCATCAAATATTACATTGGTGTTTCTTCAACATTTAGGGCACTAGTTGTGAAATACCCTTGAAATATACCAAATATTGATTTGGATGTAAATTTTCCTAAGTAATCTTTAGTGTTTAATATGTGAACTTTACACCCAAATACTTTTAGATAACCTAAATTGAGTATTTTATTATAATATATTTCATAAGGGATTTTATTATAAAATTTATTAATTAAAATTCTATTTTGAATATAACAAGTTATGCTTATTATTTCTGCCCAAAATTGATTACTTAGGTTGTATTCGTTAAACATGGGTCTAGTGGCTTCTTGTAATGTCTTATTTTTTCTTTCCACTAGTATATTTTATTGAAGGGTTATAGGACACAAAAATTAATGATTATATCCATTAGTTTGGCAAAATTTAGTAAACCTATGATTTTTGAATTCCCCCTATGATCACTTTTGATTCTTTTAATTTTGGTATATATTTTCATTTTTTATTAATTTGTAAAAATTATTGAAGGTTTGAAAGGTTTCATTTTTGAATTTTAAAAATTTTACCCAAGTAAATCTTGAGTAGTCATCAATTATTACTAAGCAGTATTGGTTTATGCTTAATGACTTGACTCTGTGTGAATGAAATAGGTCTAAATGTAGGAGGTCAAGTATTAAGTTGGTTCGATTTAGGTTTGTTAGTTTATGGGTTGACTTGATTTGTTTATCTTGTTGACAATCATTATAGATTGTGCTTTCTAAGGTTTTTAATTTTAGTAAACCTCTAACTAAACCATTTTGACATATTTTAAAAATGAATCTGATATGAGTATGACCTAGTCTTCTATGTCATAATTTAGTTTCCTCTTGTTGTGTTAATAGACACTTGAGTGAGGAGGTTGGTAGGTTAATTATGTAAATTTTATTTTTTCTAATTCCCTTAAGTGTAATTTGAGAGTTTTTGATATTCTTAATTACACATTCAGAGTTTAAAAATGTGGCAAGATATTCAGGGTCACACAATTGAGTTATGGTAAGTAAATTAAACCTAAATTTATCAACTAATAGTACTTTTGAATAATGAAATCAAAATTCACTTCAATATTACCTGTTTTGATTACCTTAAGTTTTCCATTATTGTCAAACGTAATCGATCCTAAGTTCTTTAGTTTTAGTTTGGTGAACTTCAATCTGTCTCCAGTCATGTGTTTGGAGCATCCACTATCCAATATCTATTGGTCCAAATCATTATGTTGCTACACATAAAGTATTTGATTTGGATCCAATTTAAATGGATTATAAGATAGATTGATTGAATTCAAATCCTTATTTTTCATCTCACCCAATCTAGATTTTCAATCAAGAAACCTTAAGAGTTTTGTGAGATGATTAATTTTATCTTAAATTTAAGTTGAAGTCTATGGATTGATTTACATTTGAGTTAGACTAAGATTTGATAGTTAGTCAGTTAAATATCCATTTCGATAATCGACTTCAAGGTTGTGGTGAGGCACGATGCTTTCTTAGATATTGGAGCAACAACCACTTCTAGACTAAGTCTTTTAAAGAAATTAAACATTTAACTTTCTTTATGAGAATCCTTGGTCTAACTAATCAAGTGTCGATCAAGCCTAAGTCCTTTATCTATCCTAATCTAAGCATAAATAATTAAAGTGGTAAATCAAACATCAAAAAAGTCATATCTGGGTCAAGTCACTCCAAAAGGAGGTAACAACCCTTAAGGAAGTGACTAACCTAAGTCCCTTGATAAAGCCTATTCAAGCTAGAACTTCAACTCAAGTTCAACAACTTGATGAGAACTTACATGTTGTTTGGCCCTTTGAAAACGAATATGGATCCATGGCTTATCTTAGACTCGTCTTCTAATTTGCTTTCAATTTTGGACTTGATGACTTGTTCTCGGGCCGGAAGTGCGAGAATGCTTGTATGATCATGATCTTTGTTAGAGTCTTCTCATAAAGACTCATCCCATGTCGCTTGTAGTGCTTTCTTCCCTTGTTGCTCCTTGGCTTCCTTCTAAGTTGGACAGTTCACCTTGAGGTGTCCCTTTTTGTTGCAACCATAGCAAGTAACTTCTGACTCGGTCTTTGTGTTTGAGTTTAGACTCGATTGCTTTATCTTCAATTGAATCACCTTTTTGATTTTTCATTTAGTAAACCCCCTTCTTTTTCTTGTACAGTTTTTGGACAAGGTTTATGAGCTTGAAGGTCATCTTCTGAGTCTGATTCTGTAACGACCGCACTTCTTAATCTTAACTCAAGCCATGGACGTTACTTCTTTACATACTACTAAGTACCTTATTAGATGTACACTATTCGGTTCGGCGATCTACTCTGAACTTGCTTCGACTGTTAAGTCGTGTTTTGGGAGTGAAATAGAGCTAAGATGAAGTTTAGGACTGCTTTAGGATCTGGGCCGTGTGGTGATGACCGGCCATGTAGCCTTACTGAGCCCTAGTTTAGGCACGGCCGTGTGTGCCACACGGTCGTGTAGGGTCCTCCCTGCTGGAGCAGGGCACGACCGTGTGTGCCACACGACCGTGTGTGCCACAAGGCTGTGTGAGGTCCTCCCTGCTGGAGCAGGGCATGGCCGTGTGGCTTCCACACGACCGTGTCACCTTGGCCGTAACGAAGAGGGGCATGGCCGTGTGGCTCACACGGCCATGTCACCTCAGCTGAGTAAAAAAGGGTGCACAACCGTGTGAATCCACACGGCCGTGTTATTTTTCTCGAGGAGGAGAGGTGGATGGCCGTGTGTGACACATGGTCGTGCAACCTTTCCCAGAGGCTATACCTTGCATGACCTTGTGTGGCACACGACCGTGCGACTTTTCCAGAGACTAAACCTTGCATGGTCGTGTGTGGCACACGGCTGTGCAACCCTGGCCGAGGGGGAGAGGGTCGGGCCCGTGTGACTCCACACGGCCGTGTCATGGCCGTGTGAGGGCCACGCCCTGCACCCAAAAAAGGAGTGGTTCTCCCCCTTTGTACTCCTTCTTGACTTGTCATTTTATCCTATAACCTTATGGAGAACATTTGAAACTTCAAGGACTACCAAATCACAAATTCATTGTACACCATTCTTAACAGTAATTTTATACTAAGCGGAGATAAGAACATATGTCCATCCACGACAAAATCTAACATGGTCAGATACTAGCAAATTCCAGGATCGCTTCCCATTGTTCCGTCACCCATACCATCAAACATTGCTCCTGCTACCCCTTCTTATTCCAACTTTCCCTTACCTTTATCTGCAATATAAGGAAATGAAAACTATAAGCAAAGGCTTAATAAGTACCAACTACTCACAAAACTACGCATTAAAGAGAGCATGCCCTTTTTATTGTAAAACTGCTTGAGAAGAAAACAACAAACATGCACTCAAGTATAGTTCACGCTAAAACATATGCTTTGTAAATATACACATGATATGTATTTTTAAACAGTTTTAGAAATGCTAAACACCAACTTAAACCTTGCTAGTAATGTAACGAAACAGAAATCCTGGCATATCATAGAGTTCACCAACACTACACTTTATAACTCAAGTTCTCCACTTAATGATGGTTTCACTTCAACAACAAATGCTCTTTGAAAACTTTATCATACATACTAGTGAACATAATAATCAACTTTCTTGGGCCTGACAATGTACCACTTTGTACGCATCCTTAATAAAGTCTGAGGTAGCTAATCCCGAACCTATTAAGGTACTACTAGGCGATCTAGGGGCCTAGGGGCAATCTAGGAGCCCATCCCATGGACCTTGTGTCCAGTACAAGCCACTTTTAAAGTAAAATACTTTCTTTTAATATTGTTTTCTTAAACTTTGCACTTGCTTGTCATTTCAACAAACACCTTATGCACACTTTATCCCATCACACTTATAGGGAAGCACTTTTAGGGCCTTTGAAACTGCTTCTTAGCCCCAACTAAATGGGAAGCAATTCAATATTCCCTACACCGGCTCTTAGTCTCCAAAACTTTAGAGGGCTTCTTACAAAACATGATAAGCTTCTTCCTTAACATGTCTAAAGCATAACTCAATATAAATCTTCTAAATCATGCATGAAAGACATTACTAAATATATCTTCGAAGCAACTTATACCGCAGGCGAAAGGTACTTACATCCTTTCGCTAGATCTTACTGTCTTAAGATGTAGGGAAAACGATCTTCTCTTGCCCACCCTAATCTCCAAAACCCCCTTCCCGTGTGTAAAAATCCTTGTGAACCTTCCTCTTAGATCCTCCTATATAAGAACCTACAACCTTGGAATCCCTAGGTTTCTTGGCCGCAACTTGCAAGGGGTAAGGAGAGGATTCGGCTAGGGAGGAGAAGAAGAAGAAGATGAAAAGCTAGGTTTTCATCTCATCCTTCCCCTTTTATAGCAAGAGGAAGTTGAAGCATCTTTCCACACAAAGTCTGCTTATAGGAAATTGTTTCCTATTGCCAATCTGATGCTTTACCACCACCCTATTGGCAACTTAAACCAATCTCATGTAAGAGGTCTTGGGTTCAATCCTAGTGTGGGTTATTTATACATATATTTTTAGTTCTTTTCTCTTCTTCTATTTATTTTTGCTCTTTTGAATTAGAGAAAATTTATGGGTGTTACAGATTCACTTTTGGACTTGGGTATGGTTTGATGCTTGGTTTTTGGTTCCCTTGTTCTACTTGTGCCTGCAACTAAAGCAATATCCTTCTTGATCAACAGTGTATTAGTCTGTTCATGTAACTCATATTTAGAGAATAATTCATCTAGCCTAATTAATGAAAGATCCTTAGAAACTTTGTAGGCGTCTACCATGAATGCCTATAAAGTGTTTATGTGAAATGTATTTAATGCGTACCTGATGATGTCACAGTTCTCCACTCTTTGACTAATTACGTGTAGTTCATTGAGGAGATCTTGGATTTTAGCATGAAGTTGGCTTGCTAACTCTCCTTCCTGCATTTTTATGTTATATAATTATTTAAAATTAAATCTCTATTACTTACCTTTGTGTCGGAGGTCCCATCGTGTTGTTCGATTAGTTTTTCCCACAGTTCCTTAGCACTTGAGAATGGGATGACTTGGTTCATCTCTTCTTTGGTTAGGCTACATTGGAGAGTCTGAGTGCCTTTAGCATCGGCCTCGATCTTCTTCATTAGGTACGGGTCCCAGTTGTCTCATGTCATCGATTTTCCGATTCCATCTAGTGGTAGTGTGAAGCCCATTTGGATGATTATTCACATTTCAACTTGTGTCTTTAAGTGGTACTCCATCTGACTTTTCTATTAATCAAAGTCTTCATCGGAGAAAAGAGGTGGATGAGAGGTGTTGTAGCCTTCTTGGTGGGCCATCAAAAAAAAATTCTTGCACACAAAAAAAGAAGAACGTTCCAAGACTTGGCCTTGGATTAGTAGTGCATGATAAAAAGAAAACTAATGAACTTGAGTGGTGTTGTACTAACTTCAAGAAAAAAACTTGAATGCAAAAAAATGATCGGAAGGTGTGATTGTATCGATTTTGATCGACTCCAAAAAATTCAAAAATAATACCATTAAAAAATACTCGAACGGTGGTTTCACCAATTTAAAGTGGCCACACTCTAATGCCAGTTGTGGGATCATTGCGTTAGAGGGGGGAGGAATAGTGCTTATGACTTTTTATGTTTTTTGAAAAATAATTGAGTGTAAATGTGCAATGGAAAGAAAGACAGAGGAGACAGAAGAACGCATAGGAACACAAGTCGTTTACTTAGTTTTGAGCCTGTGGTGACTCCTACTCCAAGGCCCACATGTGAGAGTGCTTTCGTTGGGCAATCATTAATCAATCGAAAAGTTACAATGATTGCAATTTGAGTATAAGTAACTTGAATAATAAAACAAATACCGATGATTTGGAGGAGGAGATCTTTAGCGTAGTTGTCGTCGAAGCAGCTTTCAGGCATTATAGAGACCTGTTCAAGCTGCTGGTCAAGCCCTATTTTTAGACCCCCATATGGGCACCTATATTCCCTCCCGGGTGCTTGGAGTGTGTGATAACAATCATTTTGTCACATTATTTAGGATTCTATACTTGAGGTTTTGAGTTGATTATGTGTTTAGATCCTCATTTATATCTCATGTTAAGATTTTTATCCATTTTTGGATTTTAATACAAATTATCTCTTATTTATGGAAATATGACTAACATTTGAATGTGTTCTTTCTAGGTGATCAAAGGGGCTAAGGACTTAATCAGATTGAAGCAAATTTGGACTCAAATCTAGGGATGATAGAAGAGATTAAGCATTGAAGCAATCTGGACCAGAAATACAAGATCAGGAGAGATCTGAGCCATTCGTTAAAGATATGATCCATCCAAGTCAAGGGAAAGTAGATCCTAACCATTGATCAATATCTAGAGTTTTTTTATCCAAATTTTAACCAATCTAGCCATTGTATCATATTTAAAGCTTCTCATCCATCCGTTCAGATCTAAGTTATGATTTAAATTATGTGAGAAGCTATAGTACATGGGGCCTTCATCAATTTTTGATAGTGCGTTCGTGTCATAATAGAGGAGGTGGGATCGAGGTTGGGTGGTGGAGGAAGAAGACTATCGAAGTACCACCAATGGAGTTCTGAAATTCTAGCAGTCTACGGCGCACATCCGCATAGCTCTTCTGCCGGCTCTGAGCAGTTTCAATTCTCTGGCGAATGTTCTGAATAGCTTTGGTGGTGTCCTCAATAAGGTCTGTTTGGAGTCCCATTTCCTTCTTTTCACCATCTTCATACCAACAGATAGGAGATCTACATCTCCTCCCATACAGAGCTTCATAAGGTGCCATTCTGATAGTAGCTTGATAGCTATTGTTGTACGCAAATTCTGCTAAGCATAGGTATCGACACCAACTCCCTGTGAAATCTAAGGCACAAGCCCATTGCATATCCTCCAGAACTTGATTCACTCGTTCTGTTTGCCTGTCTGTTTGAGGATAAAATGCAGTACTAAACCGTAGCTTAGTGCCAAGAGCTTTCTGAACACACTCCCAGAAGTGTGAAGTAAAGCGGCCATCTCTATCAGAAATTATAGTCTTAGGTACTCTATGTACTCTGATGACCGCTTTTACATACAATTGTGCTAATTGCTCAATAGAGTAGGATGTTCTGATTGCTAGGAAATGAGCAGACTTAGTCAATTTGTCTACTATTACCCAGATAGCATCATAACCATTCGTAGTTCTAGGTAATTCTACTATAAAATCCATAGATATATCCTCCCATTTCCACTCTGGGATCTATATAGGCTACAGAACTCCGCCTGTTCTTTGGTGTTCTGCTTAACCCTTTGACACATTAGACAGGTACTGACATATCTTGCAACATCTCTTTTCATTCCAGACCACCAGAAGCGTTCTTTTATATCTTGGTACATCTTGGTGGAACCAGGATGCATTACATAGGGTGTGCCATAGGCTTCATCTAGAATTTTCTTTCGCAATTCCTCTTGATTAGGTACACAGAGACGATTCCCATGGTATAAAATCCCACGGTCTGATACTCGGAACTCTCCATTTTCTGCTTTCTGTATCCCCTGCTTGATCTTCTGAATCTCAGGATCTTCATCCTGTCCTTTCTGTATATCTTCAAGCAGAGTTGACACTAGTATCAAGGTGGAGAGCTGCTCAGTAATAATTTCTAGCCCAAAGTTTACTACTTCCTTCTGTAGGGGTTGGGACATAGCATCTAAGGATAATAAAGCGGCGCAAGATTTCCTACTTAGTGCATCTGCCACTTTATTCGCCTTCCTTGGATGGTAAAGTATTTCACAGTCATAGTCTTTGACTAGTTCAAGCCATCTCCATTGTCCCATGTTCAGGTCTTTCTGAGAGAAGAAGTACTTCAGACTCTGGTGATCTGTGTAAATCTTGCACTGAGCTCCATATAAGTAATGCCTCCACACTTTGAGAGCAAAGACTACTACTGCTAACCCAAGATCATGAGTGGGATAATTCTTCTCATAATCTTTGAGTTGTTTCGAGGCATAAGCAATAACCTTTCCATTCTACATCAGTACAGCTCCGAGTCCCAATTTAGAAGCATCGCTGTATATATCGAAACTCTCGCCATTTTCTGGAAGAGTCAGGATTAGAGCACTGGTCAGTCTCCTTTTCAATTCAATGAAACTTTTCTCACAATCCTATGACCACTCAAATTTTCTATTCTTTCTGGTAAGTGCTGTCAATGGAGAGGCGATCCTTGAGAAGTTCTCTACAAATTTCCTGTAGTAGCCCGCTAGTCCAAGGAAGCTTCTAATTTCACTAACATTCTTGGGTCCATTCCAGTTACTCACAACTTCTATTTTCGTCGGGTCTACCATGACCCCATCTTTGGAAATAATGTGCCCTAGGAAGGATACTTGGTCGAGCCAAAAATCACACTTTGAGAACCTCGCGTACAACTGTCTCTGCTGAAGATTCTGTAATACTATTTTCAGATGTTCAGCATGTTCTTCCTGAGTTCTGGAGTATATAAGAATATCGTCTATAAAGACGATCACAAACTTATCCAAATACTCTTTGAATACTCTATTCATCAAATCCATAAATGTAGTAGGAGTGTTTGTCACTCCAAAAGGCATGACTACGAACTCGTAGTGTCCATACCTCGTCCGGAATGCCGTCTTTGGTACATCATCTGCCTTCACTTTCACTTGATGATATCCGGACCGCAAGTCTATCTTGGAAAAGACAGTGGCTCCCTTCAACTGATCAAATAGATCATCAATTCTCGGCAAGGGATACATCTTCTTGATCGTTAGTCTGTTCAGCGCTCGTTAGTCCATGCACATTCGCATGGACCCGCCCTTCTTCTTTACGAACAATACCGGAGCTCCCCATGGTGAGTGACTAGGATGAATGAAGCCCTTGTTGAGTAGCTCCTGTAACTGTCATTGAAGTTCTTTCAATTCTGCTGGAGCCATGCGGTAGGGTGCTTTTGAGATTAGATGGGTACCAGGAATGAGTTCAATCTCAAATTCAATTTCCCTATCCGGAGCTAAGCCTGGAAGCTCATCCGGAAATACTTCTGGGTAGTCACATACAACTCTAACTTCCTCTAACTTTTGCTCGCTTTCTTGCTGGGTATTAACCACATGAGCTAGAAACCCAACACATCCATCGACTAACATTTTCTGAGCTTTCATGGCCGATAAGAATTTCTGAGTGTTAGTTAGAGCCCTAGAGCCAATCATTTGATGATTGTATGGACTCATTGTATCATATTCTTGTATATTAATAAAGGCATTTGTTTGGTTATTATACTTATTTGTATTAGTGCCAAATAGACTAAGTATAATAGCGTCCTTGAGTAGAAGGTTCATACCTATATCAATCGATTAGTTGAATCGATAGTGAGATGATATAGGGAACACTACTCTAAATCATTCCTAGTCGAGTATTAACATTCAGGGACAATGTTAACGCAATAAGACTAGCATGTAGGTCAGCTCGATGACTTGATCTCATAAGTCATGGATATAGAGATATCAAGATGACACATGGGTATACATTGGAGAATGTATACTGAATGACCCGCCATGAGAAAGTATCATGGATCGTTATATGAGTGTCATATACTTTCTCATGTGGCTATTAGTATGACTATTAGTCCTTAGATCTGAAGTCACCATGGATCCCTACATGAGTTATGTACTTTGGTTTCGTCAAACGTCACCCATAACTGGGTGGACTATAAAGGCGATTACCGGGTATGTAACAAATTATGCAGAGGGATGTGAGTGATGTAGATGAGATTTATCCCTCTCATAAGACGGGAGCGACATCAATATTCTTGATAGAGTTAGACCACGAAGTGCATGGCCATGCCCAAATGAGTCAACATTAGATGTTGAGCTCATTTGATCGAGTGAGTCTACTTGGAGTTCAAGATTTAGATTGATTAGAGGATGACACGGTCTATGCCTCACATTGATCAATCTAGATGTCTAGGATAGAAGGACAATGTCACATATTGTGAGGAGTCACAATTAGTAGACACAAGGTGATGTTTGATCTCGACATTTCTTGTAACTTGGGTAGTAATGATGTGTTGCTAGATACCGCTCATTACTTATGCTCCTAAATGGGTTTAGGGCATTGCCAACGTTACAAGAACCTATAGGGTCACACACTTAGGACATTTAGATGGAGATTTGGTTCATATGATGAACCAAGAGGATTAGATTCATTTGATGAATCAAATTGGATTAAGAGTAATCCTAATTGGGCTAACTTGAGTTGGACTCAAGTTGATTCATGTATTCAATGAGTCTAATTTAGATTATGACTCATTAAATCAACTTAATTTAATGAATTAGATTCATTATATTAAGTTGGCTTGAATCAAATGGTTAGATTAGATCAACCATGGAAGAGATTTGGTCAAGTTTGACTTGACTTGAGAGGAAGTTTAAAAGTCAAGTTTGACTTGACTTTATGCCACCTCATTGGTGAGTTGGCATTGATGTGGACCAATGATGATACACCACATCATCATGGTTGCCACCTCATGGAAGTTACAAAGCCATTTTCTTAATAGCTTCACATTAATTGCATTTAATGGGGAGTTACACAAGGGAAGTGGCCGGCCACTTTGGTTTTGAATGGGAATTGATTTTTTCATTCAAGTGTGTATCTTCTTCCTTCTTACTCTCAAGCTCTCCCTCTCCTCCTCAACTTGGCCGAACCATACATAGGTGCTAGCACACCTTTTGTGTGGTTTTCTCCACCTACGTGTAGGAGTAGATCTAAAGAAAGTTTTTCAAACTCGTACTCATATTTATCGTTCGGTTTTCCTTGCACAGATCCGTTGGCCTTGGGTGATTCGGGCTTTCCGCGACGCGAAAAGCGATTTTCGCGGCCTGAAAAACCCAACAGTGGTATCAGAGCCACGTGCAAGGCTTGTACGAGTTTGTTTTTGGTTTTATGAAAACTAAAGTTTCTGTAATTTTCTGTAAAATTTTGATTTTTGAGTTTTTATGGGTAATTTTTCCGTAGAAGCGAAGCACAAGTGTCTCGGCACTTGTAGGCTTCGGCTACCGGAAAGATTTTTCCAAAACGGCTTCGTTTCGCCCCAAAATATTAGTGGACAGCGGGCTTGGGTGCCATTAGATCGCTTAGGAGCAACTCGCGATGGTTAGATCGCGGGTAGGGGTACTGCCCCTAACTCCGCAAGGGGATTTGCTCCGCGGTTGCACCCGAAATCGCTAAAAACGAACCCGCCGGGAAGATTTTTTCGAAACGGCAATGTCTCGGCCCAAATCGTTTTGGGACAGCGGGTTTAGGCGCTGTTGGATCGCAAAGGAACCCTCGCGATGGTTAGATCGCGGGTAGGGGCGCTGCTTCTGGCCCCGCAAGGGGATCCGTTCCGCGATTGCGCCCGAAACCGCTAAACGGGTCCGCCGGGAAATTTTACTCGTAAAGAAAATTGTAAAAATTAATTTTAAAATTATAGAAAATTATGAAAAATATATAATTTTGAATTATATATTAATTTTGTGATAGTCATGGCCCAAAAACCCAATATGATTGGATTGTGCTGTAATTCATAATACGGCCTGCGTGCCGTTATGTGTTTGCGAGTGTTGTATTATATTCGCGACCTGCGCATCGTGCCTTCTCTTATATTCTTGTTGTAAATTAGATTTAGACTCGAATGTAACTCGAGTTTCAAATTGTAATGTACAAATTGGAGCTGTGGAGGGTCCACACGAGACGGAGTTCTGAGGCGGGCACGAGCAACACAAGGTGGTCAAAGGGAGGAGCTTGGAGAAGCTGTTGACCCTAGGTTGACCAATCGATCTTCTCATTGGCTTGAGAAGATCGTAGTAGGGCCATGACTAAATCACAAATAGATTAATTAATTGCTTGTGTATGTGATGCATATTTAATAAGTAGTTAATTAATTAGTGCCTTACGATTAGATTAGATCTAAGTCGTGCACAAGATGCATCCCTTTTCGATTAGATTAGATCTCAATCGACTCAACTCTAATGCCTAACCGTGCCGTGATACCTATCACTACCTTGATCACATGTATTATTGAATCTGCCAAAGCAGAGCAATACATATTATCTTGGTAGGGTACGGAGGGACAATCTTGGTCCCACCTATCAACGCATGGGTGAATACAAACTCAATTAGATTGAGTATTCCTAGTTACTCGGTTGGATCGAGTCAACTATAGGCATTCTTCCAATAGTTGGAAAGGTAGGACAAAATCACGTTTATATTAACTCTCGGGCGTATTAGCCAAAGCTAACTCGAGTTTTAATATAAATATGGATCTTGATCCTATAAACAAGAGTTGCATAGAGATGTAATTGGTAATCGTTACCTACCGATCATACTAATCCTTGGGCGTATTAGCCAAAGCTAACTCAAGGGTTAGTATGATGTGGATCTTGTCCCACATGAATTATAGTATTCAGTGGGAGCATCATTTAGTTAAAGGCCTAATTAAATGATTTTTAAAGAATATGATATTTATTTCTGCAAATTTTCTGTTGTAGATAACCATGACGTCGAACACGAATTCCTTCTCCCTGCGATCTGTCCTTGAGAAGGACAAGCTCAACGGAGCGAATTTCCTGGACTGGTACAGGAACTTGAGAATAGTTCTCACCCAGGAGCGTAAGCTGTACGTTCTGGAGGCTCCTCCTGCCAATGCCCCGCGAGCAGACAAAGATGCTTACAAGAAGCATCAAGATGACGCATTAGATGTGTCATGTCTAATGCTCGCGACCATGAACTCTGAGCTTCAGAAGCAACACGAGTTGATGGGCGCTTACGATATGGTTGAGCATCTTCGCCAACTATATCAGGGACAAGCGAGGCATGAGAGATTTGAGATCTCTAAGGCACTGTTTCAGTGCAAGATGTCAGACGGGGCTCCTGTAGGTCCTTATGTACTCAAGATGATTTGGTACATAGAGAACCTACAAAGACTGGGGTTCCCACTTGGCCAAGAGCTGGCCACTAACTTGATCTTGCAGTCCTTGCCAGATAGCTATAGTCAATTCGTTCTCAACTATAACATGAACGAGATTGACAAGCCACTGCCCGAGCTACTTAGTATGTTACGAACTGCTGAGATTAACCTTAAGAAGGTTTAGCCCATTCTGATGGTTCAGAAGCACAAGGGCAAGGGCAAGCCCAAAGGTAAGGGAAAGTCCCAAACCAAGGGCAAAGGCAAGGCACTGAAGCCTAAAGGAGGGGTCGCCAAGGATGCTACCTGCTTCCACTGCGGTCAGACCGGGCACTGGAAGAGGAACTGCAAGGTATACTTGGAGGATCTTAAGAAGAAGAGAAGTGAGACTTCCACTTCAGGTATATATGTTATAGAAGTCAATCTATCTATTTCTACATCATGGGTATTAGATATTGGATGTGCTTCTCATATTTGTACTGATGTGCAGGCGCTGAGAAATAGCAGAGCATTGGCAAAGGGCGAGGTGGACCTACGAGTAGGCAATGGAGCACGGGTTGCTGCTGTTGCTGTAGGAACTTATCAACTATCTCTGCCCTCTGAGCTTGCACTAGATTTAGATAATTGTTGTTATGTGCCTGCTCTTACTAAGAACATAGTTTCAGTTTCTTGTTTAGACAAGAAAGGATACTCTTTTATAATAAAAGACAAATGTTGTTCTGTTTATTTAAAAGATATGTTCTATTGTAGTGCACCACTAATAAACGGACTCTATATTCTAGACCTTGAGAGCCCTATCTATAACATTAGTACCAAGAGGTTCAAGTCAAATGACATGAACCAAACATACCTCTGGCACTGTCGCTTAGGTCATATAAATGACAAGCGCTTATCCTAGCTCCATAAGGATGGTTTACTGGATTCATATGATTTTGAATCATATGAGATATGCGAGTCATGCCAATGAGGCAAGATGACCAAGACCCCCTTTAGTGGGCATAGCGAGAGAGCAACTGATTTGTTAGGACTCATACATAGTGATGTATGTGGCCCTTTCAATGTTGCTGCTAGAGGCGGTTATAGATACTTCATCACATTTACTGATGACTTCAGTAGATATGGTTATGTGTACTTGATGACACATAAGTCTGAATCCTTTGAAAAGTTCAAAGAATTCAAGAATGAAGTACAGAACCAGCTTGGTAAGTGTATTAAGATACTTCGATCAGATCGAGGTGGAGAATACCTTAGCCATGAGTTTCGTGACTACCTAGCTGAGTGTGGGATTCTATCCCAACTCACTCCTCCTGGAACACCACAGTGGAATGGTGTATCCGAAAGGAGGAATCGTACCCTATTAGATATGGTACGATCTATGATGAGTCACACAGATCTTCCGACATATCTATGGGGATATGCTCTAGACACGGCAGCTTTCATACTCAACCGAGTTCCATCAAAGGACGTGATAAAGACACCATATAGGATATGGACTGGGAGAGATGCCTAGGTGTCTTTCATGAGAATTTGGGGCTGTGAGGCTTACGTACGACGTCAAGTCTCAGACAAATTAGGGCCCAAATCCGACAAGTGCTATTTCATCGGATATCCCAAGGAAACTAAAGGATATTACTTCTACATTCCCAGTCAGCACAAGGTAGTTGTGGCAAAGACTGGGGTCTTTCTAGAAAGGGACTTTGTTTCTAGAAAAACTAGAGGGAGCGCGTTCGATCTTGAAGAAGTTCAAGATGCGAACAATAGCACTAATGCCTCGATGGAAATTGAACTGGAACCACAAAGTGTTGTGGATGATGTTGTTCCACAAGGAGTTGAGGAACAACAACCGGTTCAAGTGGACATACCTCTTCGCAGGTCTGATAGGGTACGCCGTCAGCCTGAGAGATACTCTTTTCTCTTGTCTGACCATGATGACATTGTGCTCATAGAGGATGAGCCTACCACCTATCAAGAAGCTGTGATGAGACCAGATTCCGAGAAATGGCTAGAAGCCATGATATCCGAGATGGAATCCATGTACATGTAACGCCCGCCCTCCCTGCTAACCCTAAGGGACGGGGCTACGATACTCTACGTACATATTACAGCGGAAGACTTAAAAGAATTTTTCTTAGATTAATAAAACTTTTCTTTTGTTTGCATATCCGAACTACACTAATATGGTTTCCATAACATGATAACAAAATAAATAGAAACATAACATCAAGTCACCCATTTAGTACTACAATTTATGAAACCAGAGCGTAATTCTTAAAACTAGGCCCGTAGCTCGACCTAGGGGCACGTAAGGAGCCCACCCTTTACTAGGCCCGTAATTCGACCTAGGGGCGCATAAGGAGCCCACCCTTTTGGTACAAGGCATTCAAAGTAAAATACATGTCATACTTATACATATCATACATCATACAAGCATGCATCACTTAGGCATACATCATATAAAAGTATGCATCACTTAGGCATACATCATGTCATAAAAGTATGCATCACTTAGGCATACATCATATAAAAGTATGCATCACTTAGGCATACATCATGTCATAAAAGTATGCATCACTTAGGCATACATCATATAAAAGTATGCATCACTTAGGCATACATCATATTAACATGCATATCATAAAAGCAAACATATTTTAAGCACATAGCATATCATCAAAGTATGCATATTTCCTTCCACATAGCATATCATAAAAAGCATGCATATTCTAAGCATATAGCATATCATCGAGCATGCATATTCTAAGCACATAACATACCATCAAAGCATGCATATTTCTAAACACATATCATATCATAAAAACATGCATATTCTAAGCATATAGCATATCATCAAGCATGCATATTCTAAGCACATAACATATCATCAAAGCATGCATATTTCTAAACACATATCATATCATAAAAACATGCATATTTTAAGCACATAACATATCATCAAAGTATGCATATTTCTAAGCACATATCATATCATGGAAAGTAGAAATCACAAGCATACATGTTTCTAAGCTTCCTAATCTCTTGGGTTCTTATCATGGCCGAACCCCCTTAGATCTCAATTTAGGTAAAAACAACCTCCAAGCATGTGGAACCTAAATTATCATTACATAAATTTCATAGGAAGCATTATAAGTATGATTTACTTGGTTTCTAAGTTCTCCAAGTCCCTAAACTTCATGTGGCCAAACCCTATCAGGTGTGAAACAAGGTCCCAAATGTCATGAAAGCATGGAAACCTTAAACCACATTTATAGCATTTTTTCCAAGTAACATAGTAAGCATATTGAGCTAGTTCCTAAGTCCTTCAAGCCCTTAACATATGTCATGGTCAACTTTTAACAAGTGTTCATTAGGGCTAAAAACAAATATACAATCATGTGAACTTGAACTAACATCATGTATAAATTCATAACAAGACATTATACAATATGTATGGCCGAAACTTACCCTAGCCTCAAATAGGTCATTAAACAGCATATAGCATAGGAACTTTGTCTTTCTACTTATCATATTTCATGTAGAGTGACATAAGCATATTTAATTTTTGTTCTAGGGTTTCTAGGGCCTCTATCCCTTCATGGCCGAAACATACAATGGTCCATTTAGGTCATGGAAAAATTGTACAAGCATGTGACACAATCAACACATTATCATATTTCCATAAGAAGCATTTTTAACACCTTTGGTTTCATTTCTAAGGCCTCTAGGTCTTTTAAACCCTACATGGCCGAAACTCAACAGTATAAAAACTTGCTTCAAATAGCCTAAAAGCATAAGAAATCATACAAGTTTTATAGCATGTATAAAGACAAGCATAATAAACATACATGTGAATTGTGTCTTAGGCTTCCTAGGTTTCTTTCCCTTTTTCTTTTATTTTTCCTCATGGCCGAAACCTACCAATCTTTAAACTAGGTTTTAAGTGGCCTAAAGCATGGAAAACCTAAGTAAGTTTCATGGTAAAAATTACTAAGAACATCATATACAAAGTGGGTTCATAAACAAGCTAGGACCCTTGTGATCTTACATGTCATATATCATGTAACAAATTTTCTATACTCCAATTAAACATGAGAGCATTAAACAACTTTCATATCATGATATCACAGAGGTATTGAGCATATTAGAATTTTGTTCAAGCTTTTCTAAACTATCCATCTTATCGTGGCCGAAAATCTAAAATAAGAGTTCATGAATTTCTAACAATGTTCAACATGCAATTCTTTAAGAGAACTCTATATTCTATCATACAAACATGGTTACTTAAATTTAAAGGTCTTCCTAACCCTAAGCCCTTTTTCTTGGCCAAAACATATAAATGGATTTCTTTTGGTTCCAAGTAACTTTCAAGCAAGAAAACCAATAAAAGACCCTTAGTAGTTCATGGAGGGAATATTGTACTAGTTTGGTTACACCATGTTTTCCCTAACCTCCTTAAAATATTTTTGGCCGAAATTCTAGGGTTAGGCACTCCTCTGATCAAGCATCAATTAGGTATAAAAACATGAAGAAAATCCTTCCTGCATAGCATAGAAAACATATCATAAAATAAAGACTTGTTTAAACCTTCCTAGATTTGAAAACCCTTTCTTTAGCCGAATTTTCTAAAATTCTTTCCTAGGTTTTCTAATCCTCATAAAATCCGAAAATCACATAAAAAGCCTTGTACCACAGGTGAGGGGAAGCTTACATCCTTTTCTCTTGTGGATCTAAGGTATGGTGATGGAAGAAGTAGCCTCTTCTTCTAGTTCCTTTCCCTTGATTCCCTTGCTAAGTCCTCCTTGTATCTTAGGCTTTCTTAGGGGAAAAACCTTGGCTTTGGGGCCGAAGATGGAGGAGAGGGGACTGATGGTTTCGGTGAGGGAGAGGAAGAATGAGAGAAAATGAGAGAAAAATAAACTTCTCTTTTCTTGCTCCCTTTTATGTTAAGGGGGAAGAGGTAGCAAGATTGATTTTTGCTTTCCTTCTCCCTTAACCCATTTTCTATTTTTCTTTCATTTATTTTATTTTCTAATTTATTCTCATCATTCATGATGAAATAAGGGAGAATGAATCCCCTTAATTCTTCATTTAAGGTCACGGCAAGAGAGGGAAAAGAGAGAGGAAGGCAAGTTGTCTTTCTCTTGCTCTTTTCTTGCTTTCTCTTCTTAGATCTTTACTCCTATCTTTATCATGCATTCCCTTTCCTTGCTATCAATATCTTCTCTCTATCCCAATTGGTTTCTACTAATTAATTCTATAAATTATAGTATAAGAGGTTCAAGGTTCAATCCTTAACCTTCACTTCTTTTTATTTAATTTTATTCCTTTTTGCTTCAACTCACTTCCTATTATTTTTCTAAGGCAAAATCTCACATTCATATATTTATCTTACATGCTTAGTGGGTATTAAAGTACCCCGTACCTCATAAAAAGTTCATCCTCGAACTTTAAAATAGCTCCGGGTACTTTTGTTTCATATCGTCCTCACGTTCCCAGGTGGCTTCTTCGAATCGTTGATTCCGCCATAGAACCTTTACTAAGGGTATTTCTTTGTTCCTTAACCTCTTGACTTCTCGGTCTAGGATCTGAATAGGTCTACTTTCGCAACTTAGGTCCTCTTGAACCTGTACCGACTGTGGCTCAATCACTTGATCTGTGCTGGGAATACACTTCTTGAGCATCGATACATGGAACACATTGTGAATGGCTGCCATGTCTGGAGGTAGTTCTAGTCTATATGTGACTTGGCCAACTCTTTCTAAAATCCGATACGGTCCTACGTGTTGGAACCCCAAGGTTGTTTTGGTGTGATCAACAAGTTAAGTTAGGTCCTGCGTTGTATTTAACCTTGTGTCTAAGTGTGCAGGAGCTTAGGAGCACAGGTACTCGAGCGGAAGACGCAGCTAGCGAGAAGGACGGCACGCTGTGCGTCCGAGGGACGAGGCGTTGCGGAAGAGTACACCGGCGGACGAGAAGGAAGCGCGCGGTGGTTCCGAGGGACGAAAGCCGGAGCGGAGGATTGCTCGGGGAGCAAGAGACGCAGCTAGCGAGAAGGTCGACGACCGAGGGACGAAGACTGCGGATGAGTACGCTGGCGGACGAGAAGGAAACACGCGGCAATTCCGAGGGACGAGAAGCCGGAGGGAAGCACGCTCGAGAAGACCGGAAGTTGGGTTCGGGTGAGCCCTTTTCCGGAAGGCAGAGATCACCCAAACGAGCGGATCCGGAGCGGAAGAACCGGACCGAAGCGGGACTGAACCAGAGAAGCGGTCCCGGATGAAAAAGTCAACTATGTTGACTTTCGGGGTCCGGGGCGCCAGGAACTGACCGGGGCGCCCGGAACCCTTCCGGGCGCCCGGAATAGTAATTTTGACCAGATCGAGAATTATCTCGATCTGAACATTGGGGGATAAATTTTATTCCCCCAGGGCGCCCGGAACCTTTCCAGGCGCCCCGACCAAGGCTATAAATATAGCCTTGGTCCAGAAGCTTTTCATATAGTTCAGAAATTGTAACAACACTTGTGTGCTTCCATTGCTTTGATTAGCTTCATTCTTTTTGTGCCTACACTACTGTAAACGAGGCTTCTCCCCCTGAAGAAGTTCTTAGTGCAACCATCTTCCTTGGATTAACAACCTCCCCGGTTGTAACCAAGTCAAATCCGGTGCCTCGTTTTTTATGCTTTATTTTCTGCTTAATCTATTTCTCAAGTGTTAGCTTAATTGTCCGAGAAAGGGTTGTGTTTTACTCAGGGCTATTCAACCCCCCCCTTCTAGCCGGCCCAACGGTCCTACAAGTGGTATCAGAGCCGAGACGCTTCAGGAGGACTAACCGCCGAACGAAGCAACGAGATGGCCGGATCTAACATCCACCCGCCAAAATTCGAGGGGGACTTTGCAAGCTGGAAGAAGCACATGAAGGTATTTTTCGGTACCGATTTTGATTTATTATTAATAATGGAACTCGGTTTTGAAGCTCCCGAGGGCAAAACAAAAAGTCAATGGACAAAGAAAGAGAAGGCCGAGTACGTGGCAAACAAGAAAGCATAATTCCACCTGCTAATCGTACTTCCTCCACAAGAAGTCAACCGTGTCGGCACCGACAATTCAGCAAAGGAGCTTTGGGAGAAGTTCCTTGAATTAGACGAAGGAACATCCGAAGCCAAGCTTGTGAGACGGGACTTACTTCGCAACCAGCTCACCAACCTCCGTCTTGAAGAAGGTGAAACAATTGCACATCTACACTCGAGGATACACGAGCTCATCACCGGACTTTCGAATCTCGGAGAAGAGGTAAGTAGCCGAGATTCGCTCAGGTACGCATTAAATTCCTTCCCTAGAAATTCAAAATGGGCATCATTAGTAGATGCCTTTTACATTTCGAAGGACTTAGAAAAAATTTCATTAGAAGAATTTTTTTCAACATTTGAAGTGCATGAGTCAAGATGTGCAGGAATGAGAGAGCCAAAGAACAACGTCGCCCTCAAAGCTTCGAGAGACGGACCTGAATCGGAATCTTCTCTCGACGACGAGGAAATGGTAATGATGGTAAGACGATTTAAGAAGTTATATAATTCTAGAAAAACTAACCATCCACAGGGTAGAAAGAAAAGAACGATCCGCTGCTACCATTGCGACGAAGAAGGGCATGTCAAGGACAACTGCCCCAAGCTGAAGAGCAAAGACAAGGAAAAGGGTAAGAAGCCTATCCAAAAACGAAAGGCCCTGAAGGCGACGTGGGACGATACGTCGTCCGAATCGGAAGTCGAAGCATTCTCCGGACTCGCACTGATGGCGAGTCATCAAGACAACGACTACAATTCAAGCTCTTCCGAAATGAGCATCGATGAAGGGGGAGACACGTCGGAAGAATGCAGCAGCTCAGGGGGAGAAACGGACAACGAGATCGACAAGCTAAGTCAGGTACGATATCTTCCTCCCGATAAAATGTTTAAGTTCGTTAAACTTTTAACAAAAGACTGCTGCAAATTAGAAAGTGAAAATAAAAATTTAAAAGTAATTCTAGCTAAGTCTTGTCCTTTAGAAGAATTTGATAAATTAAAATTGAAAAATGAAAAATTAGAATTAGAAAATCAAAATTTGAAAATTCAAATAGATAACTTAGAAAACTATGCATGTTCATCTAAAACCAATTTTAGAAGATTTAATAATTTAAATTGGTACTTTAAATATCACCCGGGACAAATTAGGAACATTTCAAGGAAAAATGTCCCTAAAAACTTTTTAGTAAATCCAGTAGGTTGGAACCTATATTGGGTTCCTAAATCATGCTTAAATTGATTTTAAAATTAAAATTAGCGCTTTAAGTGAGAAAATTAAACAAAGAATTTCCTTATGAGGCTTTGTCTTAGGAAGTGGTTGTTGCTCCAATAACCAAGAAGGCCTAGTACCTCGCCATGACCTGGAAGCCAAAATATTGAAATAAATGTTTAATTAACTTACTAATAAAGAATTAATACAAGAATTAATTAGTGCTAGAAAAAGGTTATTCAAAACATTTTATTTCAAATTAGAAATTGACTTACTTAGATTTTTTTTACTAAGTCAATTGTAAGTTAGGATTTTTTAAAATTCAAAAATATTTTTTTTTTGATTTTTTTAAATATTCTCAAGAATCATTTCTTTTCTAAGTTAAGAATTTCTTTGAAACTAGAAATCTCAGCTTAAATTACTTAGAAAAATTTTCTAAATTTCTTAAAAACTTAGAAATTTTTTTTAGAAATACTTTTTCTAAGTCTTTAACGCTCAGATTATGTTTCTTGGAACCCCATTTTTTTTGTGATCAAAGGGGGAGAAGGGAAAGTATAAGTCTAGGGGGAGGTAAATAGATTTAATTTGATTTTATCTTTTCTATCTTTTTACACTTAAATTGCAAATTAAGTTAATTTACTTAATGTTATTTTATGTCTATTTTACCCTAACTTAACTTGGGTTGATCACACCAAAAAGGAAGAGATTGTTGGAACCCCAAGGTTGTTTTGGTGTGATCAACAAGTTAAGTTAGGTCCTGCGTTGTATTTAACCTTGTGTCTAAGTGTGCAGGAGCTTAGGAGCACAGGTACTCGAGCGGAAGACGCAGCTAGCGAGAAGGACGGCACGCTGTGCGTCCGAGGGACGAGGCGTTGCGGAAAAGTACACCGGCGGACGAGAAGGAAGCGCGCGGTGGTTCCGAGGGACGAATGCCGGAGCGGAAGATTGCTCGGGGAGCAAGAGACGCAGCTAGCGAGAAGGTCGACGACCGAGGGACGAAGACTGCGGATGAGTACGCTGGCGGACGAGAAGGAAACACGCGGCAATTCCGAGGGACGAGAAGCCGGAGGGAAGCACGCTCGAGAAGACCAGAAGTTGGGTCCGGGTGAGCCCTTTTCCGGAAGGCAGAGATCACCCAAACGAGCGGATCCGGAGCGGAAGAACCGGACCGAAGCGGGACTGAACCAGAGAAGCGGTCCCGGATGAAAAAGTCAACTGTGTTGACTTTCGGGGTCCGGGGCGCCCGGAACTGACCGGGGCGCTCGGACCCCTCCGGGGTGCCCGGAACCCTTCTGGGCGCCCGGAACAGTAATTTTGAGTAGATCGAGAATTATCTTGATCTGAACGTTGGGGGATAAATTTTATCCCCCCTAGGGCGCCCGGAACCTTTCCAGGCCCCCCGACCAAGGCTATAAATATAGCCTTGGTCCAGAAGCTTTTCATATAGTTCAGAAATTGTAACAACACTTGTGTGCTTCCACTGCTTTGATTAGCTTCATTCTTTTTGTGCCTACACTGCTGTAAACGTGGCTTCTCCGCCTGAAGGAGTTCTTAGTGCAACCATCTTCTTTGGATTAACAACCTCCCCGGTTGTAACCAAGTCAAATCCGGTGCCTCGTTTTTTATGCTTTATTTTCTGCTTAATCTATTTCTCAAGTGTTAGCTTAATTGTCCGAGAAAGGGTTGTGTTTTACTCAGGGCTATTCAACCCCCCTTCTAGCCGGCCCAACGGTCCTACACTACGTATCGTGGGCTTAACTTGCTCTTATTTCCGAACCTCATTATCCCTTTCGTGGGGGATACTTTAAGGAATACCAAGTCTCCGATGTTGAATTCTAGCGGCTTGCGCCGTTTATCGGCATAATTCTTCTGCCGACTCTGAGCAGTTTCTATTCGTTGACGGATCTTTTGTATAGCTCGGGTGGTGTCATCAATAAGTTTCGTTCGGAACCCCATTTCCTTTTTTTCACCACTTTCATACCAGCATATAGGAGATCTACACTTCCTCCCATATAGAGCTTCGTAAGGTGCCATTCCAATAGTAGCTTGGTAGCTATTATTGTAGGCGAATTCTGCCAGGTATAAATATCGGCACCAGCTCCCCTTGAAGTCCAGGGCACAAGTTCTTAACATATCCTCCAATATTTGATTTACTCTTTCAGTCTGCCCATCAGTCTGTGGGTGGAAGGCTGTGCTAAACAACAACTTCATGCCGAGGGCCTTCTGAACGCACTCCCAAAAGTGCGAGACAAAACGTCCGTCTCTATCAGAAATAATGGTCTTAGGGATACCATGTAATCTGACGATTTCCTTAACATAGAGCTGAGCTAGTTGTTCAGTTGAATAAGTCATCTTGATCGCCAAAAAGTGTGCAGACTTCGTCAATCTGTCCACGATCACCCATATAGCATCATATCCGTTTGTCGTCTTGGGTAGACCTGAAATGAAATCCATGGAGATTTCTTCCCATTTCCATTCTGGAATTTGGACAGGTTATAATAATCCGCCGGGTCTCTGGTGTTCAGCTTTTACCCTTTGGCAGGTCAGACAAGTACTGACGTACTGAGCCACTTCTCTTTTCATACCGGACCACCAAAATTTCTTTTTCAGGTCCTGGTACCTCTTAGTGGAACCCGGGTGCATTGCATAAGACATTGTATGGGCTTCTTCCAGTATTTTCTTTCGCAACTCTGGATCCTCTGGAATACATAATCGATCCCTGAGGTATAATATTCCATCGTCTGCGATACGGAACCCGTCATTCTTTCCTTCTGCGGTCTCTTGCTTAATTCTTTGAAGGCTCGGGTCCCTGGTTTGCTTCTCTAACATGTTCTCGAATAACGTTGGTGTTATGGTGAGGGTAGAGAGTCGTCCGGACATGGTTTCAACTAACGGATACGAAACATGTTTCAGTTTCTTGATGGATTCCCTAATTAGTTCGCTTTCAGCATTGAATAAAAATTCTAGCATACTGACTGAAATTAGATAGCTGACCTGTGACGATAGTAGAGGCGTTCGCCACGTCATCTTGAGCGAGAGAGTAGACTCTGGCGTTTGTCATAGTGGGAGGGGCTTCCAATCTTCCTTGGCTGATTGAAGTCCCTTCTATGGAAGCTTGCATATGGTGAAGCTGTGCGGGGGCACTCCTGTTCTGAAAGTTCTGCGGAGGTGGTGCCTGAGGTTGAGTTGGGCAATTTCTCGCTAGATGGCCTTCCTTTCCGCAGTTATAGCACTTTCTGGTACTTAGGAGACATACTCCAGAATGCATCTTCCCACATGTGGCACATTGAGGGTACTTGGTCTGCTTATTGGCCGGACCACCTTTTGTTTTATTCCACTGTTTCCTCTTTCCACTTGAGTTTCCTTTCCAGTTAGCTCTGGTATTGTGCGATTTTTGTCCTCCGGTCAGTGCTTGGTTCATGCCCTTGTTCATTGCTTTCTGGTAGTGCTCGGTAATTAGGGCACTGTTGACTAGCTCCTCTGCAGTCTGCGGTCTATTAACTCCGCCGGCTACGTTCAGGGCTATCTCGGGTCGGAGCATCTTTAACATTAACCGGACCCTTTCTTTTTCAGTACGGATCAGTTCTGGGCACAGTCGGGCTAGGCGGTTGAACCTCTTGACGGCTTCGTTGACTGACAGATCACCTTGTCGGAACTCAGTGAACTCGTCATAGTGCTTGTTGGTCACTTGCATATGGAAAAATTCCTCTAAGAACTCTGTCTCAAAATCTGTCCACTGCATTTGGTTTATTTGTCTTTTCACCTTCACTTGGTCCCACCACATTCGGGCATCTCCGGTAAGGCAGAACGACGCGCATTTGATTTTCTCATGTTCAGGCCAATCCAGTAGTTCTATTATGCTTTCCACGGTTTTGAGCCAGGCTTGCGCATCCCATGGTTCGCAGTTTCCTGAGAATGCTTCCGGCTTAAGCCTTTGCCACTGAATCAGATAGGTCTCTTGTCGGACCATCGGAGTAGGGGTAGGTATAACCGGTAGTGCATTCTGATTTGCCGGTGGGGTAATTGGGTTGCCTTGCTGACCCATTAAGGTAGAGATCAGCTGCTGTTGCTCGGCAATCTGATGCTGGAGATTTGCGACTACCTGCGTCAGGTCTGGTGGAGTCACTGTTCCCTTGGTTCGAGTATTGCGTGTCCTAACCATGTTTATCTAAATAAGGACAAATAAACTAGTGTAAGTGTTATCGTTTTTAGCCAATCTAACGTACTATTTTGTTTCTATCTGTTTGTTCTGGTATTATTCCTAACCTACCAATATGAAATCCTAATCTAAATTATAACTAAAAGCATAGAATAAAGCATCAAACATAAGCAAGTAAAACATGAAACTAAAGCATAAGCAACATAAGGAAAAATAAAGAATAGAGTGACAAACAATATGACATAAGGAAATAAAGCATAAGCAATGTAGCAAAGAAAATAATGCATAGGCAATATAACAAGGAAGAAAAATAAATAAAGCATAAGTTATATAACATGAAAATTAAGCATCAACATATAACAAGAAAATTAAACATAAGCATTCTTACTTGGAGTGGCAGGTCGGAGGCTTGATGTGTGTGTAGTGAGCTGGAAATAACTTTGGCACTGATACCAACCTGTAACGCCCTCCCTCCCTGCTAACCCTAAGGGACTGGGCTACGATACTCTACGTACATATTACAGCGGAAGACTTAAAAGAATTTTTCTTAGATTAATAAAACTTTTCTTTTGTTTGCATATCCGAACTACACTAATATGGTTTCCATAACATGATAACAATATAAATAGAAACATAACATCAAGTCACCCATTTAGTACTACAATTTATGAAACCAGAGCGTAATTCTTAAAAGTTCTTAAAGCAGGTTCTTATTTGGTTGTCTAGCCACAGCCACACACATCTCCTTGCCTCTCCTGCTCTCCTTTAGCACATCCAGCTTTTTCCTTTATCTGCGGTACAAGGAAAGTAAGCTGTGAGCACTCATGGCTCAATAAGTTCCTTTCCTACTCACTAAAACCGAAAATCATCACATAATCAAAGAATGTCTCAACATAACATGATCTCAACCAATCATGGCATAACATATCATACTCTTTAAGCATATCATGCAACATAACATAATCATATTTAATCATGGCATATCATAGTATCATCATAAGATGGCATGGCATATCAAGCTCTTAAAGCATAGCATGAAACATAACATAATCATATCTAATCATGGCATATCATAGCATCATCATAAGGTAGCATGGCATATCAAGCATAGCATGAAACATAACATAATCATATCTAATCATGGCATATCATAGATCATAGCATCATCACAACATGATCATAAGGTATATGCAATATGATTTTGAAAACATGTTTCCGAAAAACATGTGTATGTCTCATGATCTTTAAAACCATTTCTTCTTACATATATACTTGAACGTAATATCAACATATTCAGGTCCCCGGCTTAGTACCACATACATACATAATGCGCGCATCCTAAGTAGATCCAAGGTAGCTAGTCTTGATCCTACTAGGAAACTAGGCCCGTAGCTTGACCTAGGGGCACGTAAGGAGCCCACCCTTTACTAGGCCCGTAATTCGACCTAGGGGCGCATAAGGAGCCCACCCTTTTGGTACAAGGCATTCAAAGTAAAATACATGTCATACTTATACATATCATACATCATACAAGCATGCATCACTTAGGCATACATCATATAAAAGTATGCATCACTTAGGCATACATCATGTCATAAAAGTATGCATCACTTAGGCATACATCATATAAAAGTATGCATCACTTAGGCATACATCATGTCATAAAAGTATGCATCACTTAGGCATACATTATATAAAAGTATGCATCACTTAGGCATACATCATATTAACATGCATATCATAAAAGCATACATATTTTAAGCACATAGCATATCATCAAAGTATGCATATTTCCTTCCACATAGCATATCATAAAAAGCATGCATATTCTAAGCATATAGTATAACATCTAGCATGCATATTCTAAGCACATAACATACCATCAAAGCATGCATATTTCTAAACACATATCATATCATAAAAACATGCATATTCTAAGCATATAGCATATCATCAAGCATGCATATTCTAAGCACATAACATATCATCAAAGCATGCATATTTCTAAACACATATCATATCATAAAAAAATGCATATTTTAAGCACATAACATATCATCAAAGCATGCATATTTCTAAGCACATATCATATCATGGAAAGTAGAAATCACAAGCATACATGTTTAAGCATAAGGGTGTATCATGTAATTATACTATCATAAGAAATATGGTAACAAAGTTAGCTTGGGTTCTAAGCTTCCTAATCTCTTGGGTTCTTATCATGGCCGAACCCCCTTAGATCTCAATTTAGGTAAAAACAACCTCCAAGCATGTGGAACCTAAATTATCATTACATAAATTTCATAGGAAGCATTATAAGTATGATTTACTTGGTTTCTAAGTTCTCCAAGTCCCTAAACTTCATGTGGCCAAACCCTATCAGGTGTGAAACAATGTCCCAAATGTCATGAAAGCATGGAAACCTTAAACCACATTTATAGCATTTTTTCCAAGTAACATAGTAAGCATATTGAGCTAGTTCCTAAGTCCTTCAAGCCCTTAACATATGTCATGGTCAACTTTTAACAAGTGTTCATTAGGGATAAAAACAAATATACAATCATGTGAACTTGAACTAACATCATGTATAAATTCATAACAAGACATTATACAATATGTATGGCCGAAACTTACCCTAGCCTCAAATAGGTCATTAAACAGCATATAGCATAGGAACTTTGTCTTTCTACTTATCATATTTCATGTAGAGTGACATAAGCATATTTAATTTTTGTTCTAGGGTTTCTAGGGCCTCTATCCCTTCATGGCCGAAACATACAATGGTCCATTTAGGTCATGGAAAAATTGTACAAGCATGTGACACAATCAACACATTATCATATTTCCATAAGAAGCATTTTTAACACCTTTGGTTTCATTTCTAAGGCCTCTAGGTCTTTTAAACCCTACTTGGCCGAAACTCAACAGTATATAAACTTGCTTCAAATAGCCTAAAATCATAAGAAATCATACAAGTTTCATAGCATGTATAAAGACAAGCATAATAAACATACATGTGAATTGTGTCTTAGGCTTCCTAGGTTTCTTTCCCTTTTTCTTTTATTTTTCCTCATGGACGAAACCTATCAATCTTTAAACTAGGTTTTAAGTGGCCTAAATCATGGAAAAGCTAAGTAAGTTTCATGGCAAAAATTACTAAGAACATCATATACAATGTGGGTTCATAAACAAGCTAGGACCCTTGTGATCTTACTTGTCATATATCATGTAACAAATTTTCTATACTCCAATTAAACATGAGAGCATTAAACAACTTTCATATCATGATATCACAGAGGTCTTGAGCATATTAGAATTTTGTTCAAGCTTTTCTAAACTATCCATCTTATCATGGCCGAAAATCTAAAATAAGAGTTCATGAATTTCTAACAATGTTCAACATGCAATTCTTTAAGAGAACTCTATATTCTATCATACAAACATGGTTACTTAAATTTAAAGGTCTTCCTAACCCTAAGCCCTTTTTCTTGGCCAAAACATATAAATGGATTTCTTTTGGTTCCAAGTAACTTTCAAGCAAGAAAACCAATAAAAGACCCTTAATAGTTCATGGAGGGAATCTTGTACTAGTTTGGTTACACCATGTTTTCCATAACCTACTTAAAATATTTTTGGCCGAAATTCTAGGGTTAGGCACTCCTCTGATCAAGCATCAATTAGGTATAAAAACATGAAGAAAATCCTTCCTACATAGCATAGAAAACATATCATAAAATAAAGACTTGTTTAAACCTTCCTAGATTTGAAAACCCTTTCTTTAGCCGAATTTTCTAAAATTCTTTCCTAGGTTTTCTAATCCTCATAAAATCCAAAAATCACATAAAAAGCCTTGTACCACAGGTGAGGGGAAGCTTACATCCTCTTCGCTTGTGGATCTATGGTATGGTGATGGAAGAAGTAGCCTCTTCTTCTAGTTCCTTTCCCTTGATTCCCTTGCTAAGTCCTCCTTGTATCTTAGGCTTTCTTAGGGGAAAAACCTTGGCTTTGGGGCCGAAGATGGAGGAGAGGGGACTGATGGTTTCTGTGAGGGAGAGGAAGAATGAGAGAAAATGAGAGAAAAATAAACTTCTCTTTTCTTGCTCCCTTTTATGTTAAGGGGGAAGAGGTAGCAAGATTGATATTTGCTTTCCTTCTCCCTTAACCCATTTTCTATTTTTCTTTCATTTATTTTATTTTATAATTTATTCTCATCATTCATGATGAAATAAGGGGGAATGAATCCCCTTAATTCTTCATTTAAGGTCACGGCAAGAGAGGGAAAAGAGAGAGGAAGGGAGGAAGGCAAGTTGCCTTTCTCTTGCTCTTTTCTTGCTTTCTCTTCTTAGATCTTTACTCCTATCTTTATCATGCATTCCCTTTCCTTGCTATCAATATCTTCTCTCTATCCCAATTGGTTTCTACTAATTAATTCTATAAATTATAGTATAAGAGGTTCAAGGTTCAATCCTTAACCTTCACTTCTTTTTATTTCATTTTATTCCTTTTTACTTCAACTCACTTCCTATTATTTTTCTAAGGCAAAATCCCACATTCATATATTTATCTTACAAGCTTAGTGGGTATTACAGTACACCAATCAAGTATGGACTTTGGTTGATCCACCTGAAGGGGTAAAATCCATTGGGTGCAAGTGGGTCTTTAAGAGAAAGACTGACATGGATGGACTTATCTATAAGGGTCGCTTGGTAGCTAAAGGTTTCAAGCAGATTCATGGTATTGACTATGATGAAACTTTTTCTCCAGTGGCGATGTTTAAGTCCATTCGGATCATGCTTGCTCTTGCAGCTTACCATGACTATGAGATATGACAGATGGATGTCAAAACCGCTTTTCTGAATGGAAACCTACTCGAGGATGTGTACATGACACAACCTGAGGGTTTTGTAAATCCACAGCATACTATTAGAGTATGCATGCTGCATAGGTCCATTTATGGACTAAAGCAAGCTTCTCGGAGCTGGAATCTTCGATTCGATGATGTGATCAAACAGTTTGGTTTCATCAAGAATGAAGATGAGCCTTGTGTCTACAAGAAGGTTGTAGGGGACATAGTTGTCTTCCTCATATTGTATGTGGATGACATACTACTCATTGGGAAGGACATCCCTATGCTTCAGTTTGTCAAGACCTGGCTAGGGAGTTGCTTCTCAATGAAGGACTTAGGTGAGGCATCCCGTATTCTAAGAGTTACAGATCTATAGAGATAGATCTGAGAGATTGCTTGGCCTAAGTCAGAGTACATACATTGACAAGGTACTCCTTCGGTTTGCCATGCAGAATTCCAAGAAGGGATTTCTGCCGATGTCACATGGCGTGAGTCTTTCGAAGACTCAAGGTCCCTCTTCTAGAGATGAGAGAGATCGCATGGATCAGATCCCTTATGCCTCAGCCATAGGATCGATCATGTACGCCATGCTATGTACTCGACCTGATGTCTCGTATGCTTTGAGCATGACGAGCAGATACCAGTCAGATCCAGGTGAAAGTCACTGGATAGCGGTCAAGAATATTCTTAAGTACTTACGAAGGACTAAAGAATATTTTTTGATATATGGAGGCAATGATGAGCTAACTGTAAAGGGTTACAGTGATGTCAGCTTCCAGACCGATCAGGATGATTACCGATCGCAGTCAGGGTTCGTGTTTTGCTTAAATGGTGGTGCTGTGAGCTGGAAGAGTTCGAAGCAGGACACAGTAGCTGATTCTACAATAGAGGCCGAGTATATTGCTGCATCAGAGGCAGCCAAGGAGGCAGTTTGGATCCGTAAGTTCATCACTGAACTTGGGGTGGTTCCTAGCATCGCTGATCCAGTTGAGCTCTATTGTGACAACAATGGAGCTATAGCACAGGTGAAGGAACCTCGCTCACACCAGCGGACCAAGCACATACTACGGCGCTTCCATCTCATTCGAGAGATTATCGACAGAGGAGATGTGAAGATTTGCAGAGTACCTACAGAGGCTAACATCGCAGATCCCTTGACCAAGGCTTTGGCACAGAGGAAGCATGATGGTCACACTAGTTCATTAGGCCTTAGAGCCTATACTGATTGGCACTAGTGCTAGTGGGAGATTGTTAGTTAGAGCCCTAGAGCCAATCATTTGATGATTGTATGGACTCATTGTATCATATTCTTGTATATTAATAAAGTCATTTGTTTGGTTATTATACTTATTTGTATTAGTGCCAAATAGACTAAGTATAATAGCGTCCTTGAGTAGGAGGTTCATACCTATATCAATCGATTAGTTGAATCGATAGTGAGATAATATAGGGAACACTACTCTAAATCATTCCTAGTCGAGTATTAACATTCAGGGACAATGTTAATGCAATAAGACTAGCATGTAGGTCAGCTCGATGACTTGATCTCACAAGTCATGGATATAGAGATATCAAGTTGACACATGGGTATACATTGGAGAATGTATACTGAATGACCCGCCATGAGAAAGTATCACGGATCGTTATATGAGTGTCATATACTTTCTCATGTGGCTATTAGTATGACTATTAGTCCTTAGACCTGAAGTCACCATGGATCCCTACATAAGGAGTTATGTACTTTGGTTTCGTCAAACGTCACCCGTAACTGGGTGGACTATAAAGGCGATTATCGGGTATGTAACAAATTATGCAGAGGGATGTGAGTGATGTAGATGGGATCTATCCCTCTCATATGACGGGAGCGACATCAATATTCTTGATAGAGTTAGACCACGAAGTGCTTGGCCATGCCCAAATGAGTCAACATTAGATGTTGAGCTCATTTGATCGAGTGAGTCTACTTGGAGTTCAAGATTTAGATTGATTAGAGGATGACACGGTCTATGCCTCACATTGATCAATCTAGATGTCTAGGATAGAAGGACAATGTCACATATTGTGAGGAGTCACAATTAGTAGACACAAGGTGATGTTGGATCTCGACATTTCTTGTAACTTGGGTAGTAATGATGTGTTGCTAGATATCGCTCATTACTTATGCTCCTAAATGGGTTTAGAGCATTGCCAACGTTACAAGAACCTATAGGGTCACACACTTAGGACATTTAGATGGAGATTTGGTTCATATGATGAACCAAGAGGATTAGATTCATTTGATGAATCAAATTGGATTAAGAGTAATCCTAATTGGGCTAACTTGAGTTGGACTCAAGTTGATTCATGTATTCAATGAGTCTAATTTATATTATGACTCATTAAATCAACTTAATTTAATTAATTAGATTCATTATATTAAGTTGGCTTGAATCAAATGGTTAGATTAGATCAACCATGGAAGAGATTTGGTCAAGTTTGACTTGACTTGAGAGGAAGTTTAAAAGTCAAGTTTGACTTGACTTTATGCCACCTCATTGGTGAGTTGGCATTGATGTGGACCAATGATGATGCACCACATCATCATGGTTGCCACCTCATGCAAGTTACAAAGCCATTTTCTTAATAACTTCACATTAATTGCATTTAATGGGGAGTTACACAAGGGAAGTGGCCGGCCACTTTGGTTTTGAATGGGAATTGATTTTTTCATTCAAGTGTGTATCTTCTTCCTTCTTCCTCTCAAGCTCTCCCTCTCCTCCTCAACTTGGCCGAACCATACATAGGTGCTAGCACACCTTTTGTGTGGTTTTCTCCACCTACGTGTTCGTGTGGATACTTCTAGAGGGGTATCTATCTTGATACTCTCGAGATCCGGCGTTTTGGACGAGCGGGATACGCGAAAGGCACGCTTCGAAGGTATAATTATTCTTAACACATAGATCTAGGAGTAGATCTAAAGAAGGTTTTTCAAACTCGTACTCGTATTTATCGTTCGGTTTTCCTTGCATGGATCCGTTGGCCTTGGGTTATTCGGGGTTTCCGCGACGTGAAAAGCGGTTTTCGCGGCCTGAAAAACCCAACACTGAGTTCTCTTCTTTGATTCTCCGATGAACTCAAACTTAGACACTGCCTCGGGTTGAAATAAGACTCTTCGCTTACGGCACTCGATGGAAGCACCATACTTACTCAGGAAGTCCATCCCGAAAATGACATCATAATCAGACATGTTCAGTATTACCAGATCACTGTACAGTTCTCTGGCTGAAATTTTGACTAGCACAGCACATAGTCAGTGCGTAGATGTCATTATCTCTCCCGAGGGTAGCGTCGTCAAAAATTGTCCGTTTAGGACCTCCGGAGGTATACCTATTTTTTCTGCAAATGCTATGGAGATAAACGAATGGGTTGCCCCAGTATCAAATAACACAGTAGCATACTGATTAAAAATGCGTATCTGACCTGTGACAACCGTAGAGGCATTTGCTACCTCCTCTCTGGTAAGGGAGAAAACTCAAGCATTTGTGAAACTTGGTGGAGCCTCCAGTCTGCCTTGGCTGATATGAGGACCCTCCAACACGTCCTACATCTGGTGTAGCTATGCTTGCTTGCCTCCATATTGCACAGGTTGTGCGGGAGGTAAGTTGATCTTGGTCGGATAATTCCTGTCCATATGCCCCTCGTGACCACATGCATAACAGCTACTCGTGCCCTTGCAAAAGATTCCAGAATGCATCCTTCCACACGTGGAACATGTAGCATACTTAGGTTGTTTGATTACAGATCCTCCCTTGACTTTTATTCTCGGTTAGTACTAACTTCTGCTGCTTGATCCCGTTCAAAAAATGCTCCGTGATTAGGGCACTACTAATCAGCTCTTCTGCAATCTGTGGTCTGTTAATTCCACCAGTCACATTTAAAGCTATCTCCGGCCTCAGTATTTTCAGCATTAGCCTCACCCTTTCTCATTCTGTACTAACTACCTAAGGTCATAAGCGAGCTAGTCTATCGAATTTCTTCACGGCGTCGTCCACTGATAAACTTCCTTGTCAAAATTCCGTGAACTCGTCATAATGCTTATTTGTGACTCGCATATGGAAGAATTCTTTGAAAAATTCAGTCTCGAAGTTAGACCAGATTATTTGATCCACTTTTTGTTTGACCTTGACCCATTCCCACCACATTCTTGCATCACCAGCAAAACAGAAGGAAGCACATTTTATCTTTTCCACTTCCGGCCAGTCCAGCAGCTCTATTATGCTCTCTAGGGTTTTGAGCCATGCTTGAGCATCCCATGGTTCATTGGCGCCAGAGAAATTCTCTGGTTTCAGTTTCTACCACTGGATGAGGTATGCTTCTTGCCTCACTACCTTTGCTGGGGCTACAGGCGTAACTGATGGACCCTCGGTCAAATTCGGTGCCACTACATTGGCCTCCAGAGGGACTATAGAAGGAGTTCGCTGGTCAGCCGTCAGAGTGGCAATGACCTGCTGCTGCTCTACCACTTGTCTTTGCAGCTGAGCTACCACCTTCAACAAGTTGGGCTGAGGTACAGACTCCTCTTCCACTGGTTGAGGTTCATTAACCCTCAGCCGTCTAGCCGGTCGTCCTCTGGCCATTCTACATATCATAATCAAACCAGTGAGACATACTTCAGCCCATCCTTATTCCTTCTTACCATCATTAAATAATACTTCAAGTATAAGCAGGCCTAATCTCATCAAGAATTTCTTACTAATCATGACAAAATAAAAGAAAATGCGTAAAAGCTATGAGAAGGTAGTTTCTTACTTGGAAGCTGTAGGATCAATGCTTGATGTGTGTGTGGTGGAAGGATGGAACTTGCTCTGATACCATAATTGTAACGATCGCACTTCTTAATCTTAGCTCAAGCCATGGACGTTACTTCTTTACATACTACTAAGTACCTTATTAGATGTACACTATTCGGTTTGGCGATCTACTCCGAACTTGCTTCGACTGTTAGGTCATGTTTTGGGAGCGAAATAGAGCTAAGATGAAGTTTAGGACTGCTTTAGGATCTGGGCCATGTGGTGATGACCGGCCATGTAGCCTTACTGAGCCCTAGTTTAGTGTAGCCATGTAGGGTCCTCCCTGCTGGAGCAGGGCACGGCCGTGTGTGCCACACGGCCATGTAGGGTCCTCCCTGCTGGAGCAGGGCACGACCGTGTGTGCCACACGACCATGTGAGGTCCTCCTAGCTAGAGCAGGGCACGACCATGTGGCTTCCACACGGCCGTGTCATCTTGGCCGTAACGAAGAGGGGCATGACCGTGTGGCTCACACGGCCATGTCACCTCAGCTGAGTCAAAAAGGGTGCATGGCCGTGTGAATCCACACGACCGTGTCATTTTCTCGAGGAGGAGAGGTGCATGGCCGTGTGTGACACATGGTCGTGCAACCTTTCCCAGAGGCTAAGCCTTACATGGTCATGTGTGGCACACGGCCGTGCGACTTTTCCAGAGACTAAACCTTACATGGCCGTGTGTGGCACACGGCCGTGCAACCCTGGCCGAGAGGGAGAGGGTCGGGCCCGTGTGACTCCACACGGTCGTGTCAGGGGCCACGCCCTGCACCCAAAAAGGAGTGGTTCTCCCCCTTTGTACTCCTTCTTGACTTGTCGTTTTATCCTATAACCTTATCGAGAACATTTGACACTTCAACTACTACCAAATCATAAATTCATTGTACACCATTCTTAACAGTAATTTTATACTAAGCGGAGATAAGAACATATGTCCATTCGCGGCAAAATCTAACATGGTCAGATACTAGCAAATTCCAGGATCGCTTCCCATTGTTCCGTCACCCATACCATCAAACATTGCTCCTGCTGCCCCTTCTTACTCCAGCTTTCCCTTACCTTTATCTGCAGTATAAGGAAATGCAAACTATAAGCAAAGGCTTAATAAGTACCAACTACTAACAAAACTACGCATTAAAGAGAGCATGCTCTTTTTATTGTAAAACTGCTTGAGAAGAAAACAACAAACATGCACTCGAGTATAGTTCACGCTAAAACATATGCTTTGTAAATATACACATGATACGTATTTTTAAACAGTTTTAGAAATGCTAAACACCAACTTAAACCTTGCTAGTAATGTAATGAAACAGAAATCCTGGCATATCATAGAGTTCACCAACACTACACTTTATAACTCAAGTTCTCCACTTAATGATGGCTTCACTTCAACAACCAATGCTCTTTGAAAACTCTATCATACATATTAGTGAACATAATAATCAACTTTCTTGGGCCTGACAAAGCATCACTTTGCGTGCATCCTTAATAAAGTCTGAGTTAGCTAATCCCGAACCTATTAAGGTACTACTAGGCGATCTAGGGGCCTAGGGGCAATCTAGGAGCCCATCCCATGGACCTTGTGTCCAGTACATGCCATTTTTAAAGTAAAATACTTTCTTTTAATATTGTTTTCTTAAACTTTGCACTTGCTTGTCATTTCAACAAACACCTTATGTGCACTTTATCCCCTCACACTTATAGGGAAGGACTTTTAGGGTCTTTAAAACTGCTTCTTAGCCCCAACTAAATGGGAAGCAATTCAATATTCCCTACACCGGCTCTTAGTCCCCAAAACTTTAGAGGGCTTCTTACATAACATGATAAGCTTCTTCCTTAACATGTCTAAAGCATAACTCAACATAAATCTTCTAAATCATGCATGAAAGACATTACTAAATACATCTTTGAAGCAACTTATACCGCAGGCGAGAGGTACTTACATCCTTTCGCTAGATCTTACTATCTTAAGATGTAGGGAAAATGATCTTCTCTTGCCCGCCCTAATCTCCAAAACCCCCTTCCCGTGTGTAAAAATCCTTGTGAACCTTCCTCTTAGATCCTCCTATATAAGAACCTACAACCTTGGAATCCCTAGGTTTCTTGGCCGCAACTTGCAAGGGGTAAGGAGAGGATTCGGCTAGGGAGGGGAAGAAGAAAAAGATGATGAAAAGCTAGGTTTTCATCTCTTCCTTCCCCTTTTATACCAAGTGGAAGTTGAAGCATCTTTCCACACAAAGTCTGCTTATAGGGAATTATTTCCTATTTCCAAAGTAATGCTTTACCACCACCCTATTGGCAACTTAAACCAATCTCATGTAAGAGGTCTTGGGTTCAATCCTAGCGTGGGCCATTTATACATATATTTTTAGTTCTTTTCTCTTCTTCTGTTTATTTTTGCTCTTTTGAATTAGAGAAAATTTATGGGTATTACAGATTCACTTTTGGACTTGGGTTCGGTTTGATGCTTGGTTTTTGGTTCCCTTGTTCTACTTGTGCCTGCAACTAAAGCAATATTTTTCTTGATCAACAGTGTATTAGTCTGTTCATGTAACTCATATTTAGAGAATAATTCATCTAGCCTAATTAATGAAATATCTTTAGAAATTTTATAGGCATCTACCATGAATGCCTATAAAGTGTTTATGTGAAATGTATTTAATGCGTACCTGATGATGTCACAGTTCTCCACTCTTTGACTAATTACGTGTAGTCCATTGAGGAGATCTTGGATTTTGGCATGAAGTTGGCTTGCTAACTCTCCTTCCTGCATTTTTATGTTATATAATTATTTAAAATTAAATCTCTATTACTTACCTTTGTGTCCGAGGTCCCATCGTGTTGTTCGATTAGTTTTTCCCACAGTTCCTTAGCACTTGAGAATGGGATGACTTGGTTCATCTCTTCATTGGTTAGGCTACATTGGAGAGTCTGAGTGCCTTTAGCATCGGCCTCGATCTTCTTCATTAGGTGCGGGTCCCAGTTGTCTCATGTCATCGATTTTCCGATTCCATCTAGTGGTAGTGTGAAGCCCATTTGGATGATTATTCACATTTCAACTTGTGTCTTTAAGTGGTACTCCATCTGACTTTTCTATTAATCAAAGTCTTCATCGGAGAAAAGAGGTGGATGAGAGGTGTTGTAGCCTTCTTGGTGGGCCATCAAAAAAAAATTCTTGCACACAAAAATAGAAGAACGTTCCAAGACCTTGTCTTGGATTAGTAGTGCATGATAAAAAGAAAACTAGTGAACTTGAGTGGTGTTGTACTAACTTCAAGAAAAAAACTTGAATGCAAAAAATTAATCGGAAGGTGTGATAGTACCGATTTTGATCGACTCCAAAAAATTCAAAAATAATATCATAAAAAATTGTTTGAACGGTGGTTTCACCAATTTAAAGTGGCCACACTCTAATGCCAATTGTGGGATCATTGCGTTAGAGGGGGGATGAATAGTGCTTATGACTTTTTATGTTTTTTGAAAAATAATTGAGTGTAAATGTGCAATGGAAAGAAAGACAAAGGAGACAGAAGAACACATAGGAACACAAGTCTTTTACTTAGTTTTAAGCCTGTGGTGACTCCTACTCCAAGGCCCACATGTGAGAGTGCTTTCGTTGGGCAATCCTTAATCAATCGTAAAGTTACAAGTGTTTGCAATTTGAGTATAAGTAACTTGAATAATAAAACAAATACCGATGATTTGGAGGAGGGGATCTTTAGCGTAGTTGTCGTCGGAGCAGCTTTCAGGCGTTATAGAGACCTATTCAAGCTGCTGGTCAAGCCCTATTTTTAGACCCCCATCTGGGCACCTAGATTCCCTCCCGGGTGCTTGGAGTGTGTGATAACAATCATTTTATCACATTATTTAGGATTCTATACTTGAGGTTTTGAGTTGATTATGTGTTTAGATCCTCATTTATATCTCATCACTACAACAAAAACCCTCATAGACATCGGTGGAACAACAACAGTTTTAAGTAAAAACCGATGTCTATGAGTATTTTACACCGGTTTTTCCAAAAACCGGTGTCTATGAGCGCAGATTTTCGCTCATAGACATCGGTTTTTTAGCCGATGTCTATGAGCGCCTTTTTTTTTATTAATAGACACCGGTTTTAACATCGGTTTTTAAAACCCGATGTTAATGAACCCAAAAAAAAAAAAATTAATGTTTCCACTAGTCAAAATTTACAACACTTCGTTCCTTTCAAACCTAAACCAATATCGCGCCGCTTCTCTCAACCTAAACCTAAACCTCCTGACCATTTCTCTCAGCCTCATCTTCCCCTTCCCCTTCCCAAAAAATGTCAATTTCTTTGCGCGTGTCCTTCGCTCCGCACCTCCTTCTCCATGCCACATTCCGCCGGAATTCCATCGGCCGTCGATGTAGAGTTTTTACTATCAGGATCTGCAGCTATCAGGCAATGGCGTCTGCTGAAGCCAAGACGACCCAGCCGCAAACCCTAGACTCTAAGGAGTCTCACTACATGAAGCTCCTCAGCCGCTCCTGCAAAGCCGGAAAGTTCAACGAGTCCCTCTATTTCCTGGAGTACATGGTGGGCAAAGGCTACAAGCTCGACGTCATCCTCTGCACTAAGCTAATCAAGGGGCTCTGCAGCTTGAGGAGCGTCGATAAGGCCGTGCGCGTGATGGACATCCTGGAGTCTCACGGTGAGCCCGATGTCTTCGCTTATAATGCGCTCGTCAGCGGCTTCTGCAAGGCCGGCCGCATCGAATCGGCTATCGAGGTCCTCGGTCGGATGAAGAGCCGGCGCTGTCCTCCGGACATCGTCACCTACAATATTCTCATCGGCTGCTTCTGCACCAGGGGGAAGCTCGACCTGGCCCTGGAGGCCTTGGACAGGCTTCTGGACGACAAGTGCCAGCCGACTGTTGTCACCTTCACCATCTTGATCGAGGCGGCGCTGCTGCAGGGAGGGATTGGCGATGCCATGAAATTTTTGGACGAGATGATGTCGCAGGGGCTTCAGCCGGATAACTACACTTACACCGCCATAATCCGAGGGCTGTGCAGAGAAGGAATGGTGGATGCGGCGTACGAGTTCCTCAAGAGCTTGCCTTCGAGAGAATGCGACCCGGATGTAATGTCCTACAACGTCTTGCTCCGTGGGTTGTTGAGTTACAAGAGATGGGAAGATGGAGAGAAGGTTGTTGGTGAAATGCTTGAGACAGGTGTGAAGCCCAATACTGTTACCTATAGCCTTTTGATCAACTCTTTGTGTCATGAAGGTAAGCTAGACAGAGCAAAGCAGTTGCTTGACGATATGATCAGCAGAGGGCTGAAGCCTGATTCTTATAGCTATGACCCCTTGATCTCTGCTTATTACAAAGCACAGTGGGAAATTCTTAGGTCCGTGCTTTGTGAGAATTATATTGTGATAGAGCTTGTAATTGGAAATCATCTGTCTTTTTCTTCATTCATATTTGCAAATAGCATCTTAAAATCTTGTGTTAAATACTTATTCCAGGTTTTTATGAATGTGTTTGCAGTATGTTCTGTAATCTTTTTGAAAACTATTGGTAATATTTTGGCATAGCTGGTATTGATTTTCTATATACCTCCTTTCCTTTAAAAGCATTAGTTCTTCTTACTATTTCTGAACTTGACTTCTCAATCTTGGGTTACCAAATTTCTCAGTAACCTGATTTACAGGTCTTAGCTAGAGGCATAGAGTGCGACATTGCATTACTTGCAGTTGAGAGTGAAGAATTCTGGAAAGGTGCTGAACCACTTCGTTTTGGTCAATTGCCTTGCCTTCAGGTTGCTGTTGTTCATGAATTGCAAAAATGTTGCTCTTCCTTCATGATAAGCAACTTTTCCATAAGTAATTTGTGTTTCTTTTGATGCATCATTGAACCTGGTATTAGCCCTTCTCCAGTTGTTCATTGAATTGGCTTAATTATTTTTTAATTCCTATAAGCATTTTGCTTCAATGATACAACATATGATTGTTTTTTTTAATCCCTGACTTGCAGGATAATGAAGAGCTGGAAAATTGTAAATAACTGGCCTACACTTCTATATCTATAATTTTGATGAATTAAGTGTATCAAAATGCCATAATTAGCCTTTTTGTTCATCAAAGCAAACTCCAGTTACCAAGTTTGATAGATTGCTTGTGGTTCTTGTCACATAGTGGTTAGGTATTTATCCAATGTGAAGAAAGTGAGGAAATTTTATGTTCCATTTTGAATCACTGGTAGATGATGGGCTATTATAATATAATCTATAATGTTCTTTCATAAGGCAACGTACTCCATGTTTCTCCAAGTGAATTTATGCTTTGCCACTTGCAGCATGTTTTCTTTTGAAACAATAAAGATATTGATTATCCACACTTGAATTTTATCAGTGGTAATATGTACTTTTGGTATGCCAAGTCTGTATTTGTTGTCAAATCTTTATGTGATGAAGTGTGATCAAGTAGAAGTTCAGTTGTTGCAACAGTTAACATTTTCTAAGGCTCTCTTTTCTATAGGGTTATTTAATCTAGTTGTTCTTCCATAATTCATCAAACTAACAAGTTATATGATACACATGATTCAGTAACTGTTGTAGGATATCCACTTGGTGGAGATACAATCTCTGTGACAAAGGGTGTGGTATCACGAATTGAGGTTTGATTTCATGAAATTGTGATCATAAGCTTTTAGTATTTTTTTGGTGAATTTTATATTCTTGTTGAGATTGTTTTATAGATGATAAATTGCTGACTTAAGTGTTATCAATTTTAAGTTGGTTGAAAATTTTAGAACATGGTGTCCAAATGAGCTTTTTAATATTAATCATTGTCCAAATTTTAGAACATGGTGTCCAAATGAGCTTTTTAATATTAATCATTGTAATGCAATTGTAATAATATGAATCCTTTACGTTATTTTTGTATGTTTCATTGTAATGCTAAGTACCGCTCCTGAGCCTTGTTTCCCCTTGTTGTGATTAGGAACAAATTAGTGCATACTCGCAGTCTGGGTGACTATACCTGTATTTTTTTAGTAAGCTTACCGATTCTGATTGATGCCTAACAGGACCTAAATGACAATATGGCCATGGGTTTAAGTAATAAAAACACTTCTTATCTGTGTAATTATGAGTGCATAATATATCAAACATTTTAAAGATTTTTTTACTTTTCTCTATTTTGTAGGAATCCATAAATTGTATCAGCTTTAGTAATAAAAGTTCTAGATATCTTTGCTCTGGAGGAAGTGGGCATATTGTCAGAATATGGGACCTGCAGAGGAAAAGGTGCATCAAACGGTTGAGTGGTCATATTGACACAATTACAGGTGTAATGTACAACTGCAAAGATGAACATTTAGCATCCATCAACGAGAAGGGGGATCTCATACTTCATTATCTTGCTTCCGGAACACGGGCTGAACTCAAGGATCCAAATGGGCAGGTTATTGGCTGTCAAATATTTTGAAAATTCCAAACTTTCGCTCTACTAACATCTTTTTTGGTTTAACATGAATCTGTATCGGTGATGCGATTGCAGGTACTAAGAGTACTTGATTATTCTCGATTTAGTCGACATCTTTTGTCAACAGCTGGGGATGATGGATCTGTTCATATTTGGGATACAACTGGTCGCAGACCAAAGGTTAATAAAATAATATTTCTTAATCTGCTAAAATGAAGGAGAAATTGTATTTGTTCCCTGCATTCACTAAAAAATTGATCTCCATTCACTCTGGCTCTTGGTGTCAGGTTTCTTGGTTGAAACAGCATTCTGCCCCAACAACTGGTATTTGCTTCTCTCCATCAAGTGACAAGGTATTATCTTCCTAGGAATCTATTAAATGATTTGGATTTCTGGTGGATAATTATACATGGTTTGGCTAGTTTAGTTGGATGGGAGGTGCTTGTTCTATAGAAAATCAATGGCCATTATATCCTGACTTGTTTTCCCTGTAGATTATTGTTACAGTTGGTCTTGATAAAAAGTTGTATATGTTTGATTCTGGAACAAAAAGACCCTCATATTGCATGCCTTTTGAGGCACCCTTCTCATTGCTGGCATACTGTGATGATGGTAATCTATTGGCTGCTGGGACAAATAATGGACGTGTAGTATTCTATGATGTTCGAGGGAAACCTCAACCTTTCACAGTTCTTCGTGCATACAGTAGTTCAGAGGTAAGATATCTTATCTGCCAAGAATAGCATGTATTTCATAGTCATCTTGATTCTTTTTTTCACTGCTTCATTAAATAGTCTATTTATATGCTGATGATAGCATGCCTTTCATAGTCATGTTTGTTCTTTTTATGCTAAACAATCCTGTCAGGTCATGCAGAACATGCAAGCATATAGATGCTGCAAAGGTTTTTATTAGTTTATTTGATCTCATATGATAGATTTAGATTCAATTTCATCAAGTAATATGAGAAAATCACACGTTTGGGTTTTAGATTATTAGATCACAGGCAGTATAGAGGTAGTACAATAAATAGTATATCTCTTCATTTGCTTGTTAACTATGAACATTTTCTTTGTTCTTCTATGCTTCCTTCACTGTTATATTCGTTATCTTCCACAGCAGCCTTTAAAAACTCAGTATTCTATTTTATTTGATACATGCACACATTTGTTTTAGTTATTTGACATATGGTGAATTTATGTGTTTTTACAGTTTACAAATCTCAAGTACTCCAGAGTTGAAATTGATGAAGTGCGGTTCGAGTGAGCTGAATGCATGCTAGATTACATTTGAGACAGTTGTACCTTGATGTGTTAACAGAATGTTATACTTTGATTTTGATATCTATTAGCTAGCTTTTGATGTAAAAAGAATGTTTGGGTATTTTATGGATATTGTTGTAAGAAGATTATTTATATAATTTGTGAATATTTGTGTATTTTATGGATATTATTGAATGAAGAATATTTGTACAATTTGTGAATATTTGTGTATTTTTTTTTGTTATTGTCGATTTTAAAATCAAATCTGTACTGTTAAAAAAAATACATATTACATCGGTTTTCCACCGATGTAAAACCGGTGTTATAAAGTAATATTACATCGATCATTTACCGCTGCCAAAACTGGTGTTATTAACATACAATATTACATCGGTTTTACACCGTGTATGAAACGGTGTCGTTAAGTGATACTACACCGGTTAATAACCGATTCGAAAACCGGTGTCGTTAAGTGATACTACACCGGTTTTAACCCGATGTCTAAAATGGCAGACTTTTAACATCGGCTTCATAGACATCGGTCGAAAATCAAATAGACACCGGTGGAAAACCGATGTCTATGAGCGATTTTGTTGTAGTGCATGTTAAGATTTTTATCCATTTTTGGATTTTAATACAAATTATCTCTTATTTATGGAAATATGACTAACATTTGAATGTGTTCTTTCTAGGTGATCAAAGGGGCTAAGGACTTAATCAGATCGAATCAAATTTGGACTCAAATCTAGGGATGATTGAAGAGATCAAGCATTGAAGCAATCTGGACTAGTAATCCAAGATCAGGAGAGATCTGAGCCATTCGTTAAAGATATGATCCATCCAAGTCAAGGGAGAGTAGATCCTAACCATTGATCAATATCTAGAGTTTTTTTATCCAACTTTGAACCAATCTAGCCATTGTATCATATTTAAAGCTTCTCATCCATCCGTTCAGATCTAAGTTATGATTTAAATTATGTGAGAAGCTATAGTACATGGGGCCTTCATCAATTTTTGATAGTGTGTTCGTGTCAAAATAGAGGAGGTGGGCTCGAGGATGGGTGGTGGAGGAGGAAGACGATCGAAGTACCACCAATGGAGTTCTGAAATTCTAGCGGTCTACGGCGCACATCCGCATAGCTCTTCTGCCGGCTCTGAGCAGTTTCAATTCTCTGGTGAATGTTCTGAATAGCTTTGGTGGTGTCCTCAATAAGGTCTGTTTGGAGTCCCATTTCCTTCTTTTCACCACCTTCATACCAACAGATAGGAGATCTACATCTCCTCCCATACAGAGCTTCACAAGGTGCCATTCTGATAGTAGCTTGATAGCTATTGTTGTACGCAAATTTTGCTAAGAATAGGTATCGACACCAACTCCCTGTGAAATCTAAGGAGCCTATAGCATATCCTCCAGAACTTGATTCACTTGTTCTGTTTGCCCGTCTGTTTGAAGATGAAATGTAGTACTAAACCGTAGCTTAGTACCAAGAGCTTCCTGAACACACTCTCAGAAGTGTGAAGTAAAGCGGCCATCTCTATCCGAAATTATAGTCTTAGGTACTCCATGTAATTTGATGACCTCTTTTACATACAATTGTGCTAACTGCTCAATAGAGTAGGATGTTCTGATTGCTAGGAAATGAGCAGACTTAGTCAATCTGTCTACTATTACCCAGATAGCATCATAACCATTCGTAGTTCTGGGTAATCCTACTATAAAATCCATAAATATATCCTTCCATTTCCACTCTGGGATCTATATAGGCTACAAAACTCCTCCTGGTCTTTGGTGTTTTGCTTTAACCCTTTGACACGTCAGACAGGTACTGACATATCTAGCAACATCTCTTTTATTCCAGACCACCAGAAGCATTCTTTTATATCTTGGTACATCTTGGTGGAACCAGGATGCATTGCATAGGGTGTGCCATAGGCTTCATCTAGAATTTTCTTTTGCAATTCCTCTTGATTAGGTACACAGAAACGATTCCCATAGTATAAAATCCCACTGTCTGATACTCGGAACTCTCCATTTTCTCCTTTCTGTATCCCCTGCTTGATCTTCTGAATCTCAGGATCTTCATCCTGTCATTTCTGTATATCTTCAAGCAGAGTTGACACTAGTGTCAAGGTGGAGAGCTGCCCAGTAATAATTTCTAGCCCAAAGTTTACTACTTCCTTCTGTAGGGGTTGGGACATAGCATCTAAGGATAATAAAGCGGCACAAGATTTCCTACTTAGTGCATCTGCCACTTTATTCGCCTTCCCTGGATGGTAAAGTATTTCACAGTCATAGTATTTGACTAGTTCAAGCCATCTCCGTTGTCTCATGTTCAGGTCTTCCTGAATGAAGAAGTACTTCAGACTCTGGTGATCTGTGTAAATCTTGCACTGAGCTCCATATAAGTATGCCTCCATACTTTGAGAGCAAAGACTACTACTACTAACTCAAGATCGTGAGTGGGATAGTTCTTCTCATAATCTTTGAGTTGTCTCGAGGCATATGCAATAACCTTTCCATTCTGTATCAGTACAGCTCCGAGTCCCAATTTAGAAGCATCGCTGTATATATCGAAACTATCGCCATTTTCCTGAAGAGTCAGGATTGGAGCACTGGTCAGTCTCCTTTTCAATTCAATGAAACTTTTCTCACAATCCTCTGACCACTCAAATTTTCTATTCTTTCTAGTAAGTTCTATCAATGGAGAGGCGATCCTTGAGAAGTTCTCTACAAATTTCCTGTAGTAGCCCGCTAGTCCAAGGAAGCTTCTGATTTCACTGACATTCTTGGGTCTATTCCAGTTACTCACAACTTCTATTTTTGTCGGGTCTACCATGACCCCATCTTTGGAAATAATGTGCCCTAGGAAGGATACTTGGTCGAGCCAAAAATCACACTTAGAGAACTTCACATACAACTGTCTCTGCTGAAGATTTTGTAATACTATTTTAAGATATTCAGCATGTTCTTCCTGAGTTCTGGAGTATATAAGAATATCGTCTATAAAGACGATCATAAACTTATCCAAATACTCTTTGAATACTCTGTTCATCAAATCCATAAATGTAGCAGGAGCGTTTGTCACTCCAAAAGGCATGACTACAAACTCGTAGTGTCCATACCTCGTCTGGAATGTCGTCTTTAGTACATCATCTTCCTTCACTTTCACTTGATGATATCCGGACCGCAAGTCTATCTTGGAAAAGACAGTGGCTCCCTTCAACTGATCAAATAGATCATCAATTCTTGGCAAGGGATACATCTTCTTGATCGTTAGTCTGTTCAGCGCTCGTAGTCCATACACATTCGCATGGACCCGTCCTTCTTCTTTACAAACAATACCGAAGCTCCCCATGGTGAGTGACTAGGATGAATGAAGCCCTTGTCGAGTAGCTCCTGTAACTGTCCTTGAAGTTCTTTCAATTCTGCTGGAGCCATGCGGTAGGGTGCTTTTGAGATTGGATGGGTACTAGGAATGAGTTCAATCTCAAATTCAATTTCCCTATCCAGAGCTAAGCCTGGAAGCTTATCCGGAAATACTTCCGGGTAGTCACATACAACTCTAACTTTTGCTCGCTTTCTTGCTGGGTATTAACCACATGAGATAGAAACTCAACACATCCATCGGCTAACATTTTCTGAGCTTTCATGGCCGATAAGAATTTCTGAGTTCTCTTCTTTGATTCTCCGATGAATTCAAACTTAGACACTGCCTTGGGTTGAAATAAGACTCTTCGCTTACGACACTCGATGGAAGCACTGTACTTACTCAGGAAGTCCATCCCGAAAATGACATCATAATCAGACATGTTCAGTATTACCAGATCACTGTAAGTTCTCTGGCTGAAATTTCGACTGGCACAGCATGTAGCTAGTGCGTAGATGTCATTATCTCTCTCGAGGGTAGCGTCGTCAAAAATTATCCACTTAGGACCTCCGGAGGTATACCTATTCTTTCAGCAAATGCTATGGAGATAAACGAATAGGTTGCCCCAGTATCAAATAACACAATAGCATACTGATTAAAAATGTGTATCTGACCTGTGACAACCGTAGAGGCGTTTTCTACCTCCTCTCCGGTAAGGGAGAAAACTCGAGCATTTGTGAAACTTGGTGTAGCCTCCAGTCTGCCTTGGCTGATATGAGGACCCTCCAACACGGCCTGCATCTGGTGTAGCTGTGCCTGCTTGCCTCCATATTGCATAGGTTGTGCGGGAGGTAGGTTGATCTTGGTCGGATAATTCCTGGCCATATGCCCCTCTTGACCACATGCATAACAGCTACTCGTGCCCTTGCGACAGATTCCAGATTGCATCCTTCCACACGTGTAACATACTTAGGTTGTTTGATTACAGATCCTCCCTTCTTATTACCCCACTGCTTCCTCTTGGAGCTCCCTTTCCAGGTTGGCCCATGACTTTGGGGTTTCTGAGTGCCAGAACTCCCTTGACTTTTATTCTCGGTTAGTACTAACTTCTGCTGCTTGATCCCGTTCAGAAAATGCTCCGTGATCCGGGCACTACTAATCAGCTCTTCTGCAGTCTGTGGTCTGTTAATTCCACCAGTCACATTTAAAGCTATCTCCAGCCTCAGCATTTTGAGCATTAGCCTCACCCTTTCTCGTTATGTACTAACTAGCTCAGGGCATAAGCGAGCTAGGATTGATTGAAGAGATCAAGCATTGAAGCAATCTGGACCAGTAATCCAAGATCAGGAGAGATCTGAGCCATTCGTTAAAGATATGATCCATCCAAGTCAAGGGAGAGCAGATCCTAACCATTGATCAATATCTAAAGTTTTTTATCCAAATTTGAACCAATCTAGCCATTGTATCATATTTAAAGCTTCTCATCCATCCGTTCAAATCTAAGTTATGATTTAAATTATGTGAGAAGCTATAGTACATGGGGTCTTCATCAATTTTTGATAGTGCGTTCGTGTCAAAATAGAGGAGGTGGGCTCAAGGTTGGGTGGTGGAGGAGGAAGACGATCGAAGTACCACCAATGGAGGTTAAGGGATTTTTCCTTTCCTCAACCATCACTGACCGGGTCTCCTTCCTCCTGAATCCATCCACTAGAGTCCATCAATTTGGAACAATGAGCAAAGGCATACGAAACAGAGGAGATTGAAAATTTTCTTCCACCATCCACTACTAGCCACGGAAGCTTGATTTTTCTCATCCATCAAGGTTGTTAGTTAGAGCCCTAGAGCCAATCATATGATGATTATTGTATGGACTTGATGTATCATATTCCTATATATTTATAAAGGCATTTCATTATGGTTATTATACTTACTTGTATTGGTGCCAAATAACTAAGTATAATATCATCCTTGAGTAGAGGGTTCTTATCTATATCAATCGATTGGTTGAATCGATACTAAGATGATATAGAGAACACTACTCTTAATCATTTCTAGTCAAGTATTAACATTCAGGGACAATGTTAATGCGATGAGATTAGCATGTAGGTCAACTCGATGACTTGATCTCACAAGTCATGGATATAGAGATATCAAGTTGACACATGGGTATGCATTGGAGAATGTATACTGAATGACCCGCCATGAGAAAGTATCATGGATCGTTATATGAGTGGCATATATTTTCTCATGTGGCTATTAGTATGACTATTAGTCCTTGGACCTGAAGTCACCATGGTTCCCTACATAAGGAGTTGCATACTTTAGCTTCGTCAATCGTCACCCGTAATTGGGTGGACCATAAAGGCAATTACTGAGTATGTAACAAATTATGTGGAGGGATGTGAGTAATGTAGATGGGATCTATCCCTCCTATATGACGGGAGTGATAACATTATTCTTGATAGAGTGAGACCACTAAGTGCATGGCCATGCCCAAATGAGTCAATATGAGATATTGAGCTCATTTGATTAGAGTGAGTCTACTTGGAGTTCAAAATTTAGATTGATTAGAGGATGACACGGAATATGCCTCACATTGATCAATCTAGATGTCAAGGATAGAAGGACATTGTCACATATTGTGAGAGTCACAATTAGTAGTCAAAAAGGTGATGTTGGATCTCAACATTCTTGTAACTTGGGTAGTTATGATGTATTGCTAGATACCGCTCATTACTTATGCTTCTAAATGGATTTAGAAGCATTACCAACGTTACATGAACCTATAGGGTCACACATAAAGGGCAATTAGATGGAGATTAGGTTCATTTGATGAACCAAGAGGATTAGGTTCATGTGATGAACCAAGTTGGATTAAGAGTAATCCAAATTAAACTAATTGAGTTAGACTCAATTTGATTCATGTCTTAAATGAGTCTAATTTAGACTTGGACTCATTGAGTCAATTTAATTCAATGAATAGAGATTCATTAAATCAAATTGACTTGAACCAATGGTTAGATTTGATCAACCATGGGATATAAGAGGTCAAGTTTAACTTGACTTGAGAGGGAAGATGAAAGGTCAAGTTTGACTTGACCAATGCCACATCATTTGTGTGTTGGCATAAGGTGGGCCAATGATGATATTCCACATCATCAAGGTTGGCTTATGTGTGTGCCACCTCATGAGGGAGACCAAGAGTCATGACTCTTGGTATCCCATGGAGGTTTATAACCTCTCCATGAAGTGGTCGGCCACTTGATTGTAAGTGAATGAAATTGTGTGCTCATTCACTCCTTCTTCTTCCTCATCTCTTCCTCTCTACTCTCCCTCTTCCTCCATTGACGTGAGCCAAAAAGAGTGCTAGCACACTCTAGTGTCTTTTCTCCATATCGTTGTTCGTGTGGATACATATAGAGGAGTGTTCACTTGACACTCTCGAGATCCGGCAACCTTGGATGAGCGGGATAAGCGAAGGGCTTCGCATCAAAGGTATAAAATCTCTTCCATGTAGATCTAGAGTAGATCTAGAATAGAAACAAGTACATGAATTTATTTTAATCTTCGCACGGATCCGGTGGAAAGACTTCGAGGTTTCCGCAATGCAAAAAGCGGTTTTTGTGGTCCGAAAGTCCCAACAAAGGTCTAGGGATTTTCCTACCTCGTCCACCTTTACTTCCGCATTCACCGAATCTTTGACCATCATCTTCACCATCGGGATCGCAATCAGTGGGAATATAGCTTCTTCTTCTTCGATCCTTCACCGACTATAATTCATATGCCTTAGCTTCCATCCATTACGGAGAAGAAAGGAATTGTCCTCCTTCTCTAGATTGGTCAGCAGGATCATCCCTCTTCATTAGATCCTCATCAATCAAGGAGTTGCGCATCTTCATCGTCGAGTTTTCTTCGATCCATCTGATTGAGTCAAGCTTAGGGGAAACCCTAGCTTGATCTGTCAGCTTCATTTTGATCTTCATGTTTCCCTATTGTTCATCTATTTTTCATGCAATTGTGTTGTCAATAGATGTTTGGTTAGATCCCTCATGCATTTGTATTTGAATTTGTTTAACTATTGGTTTTTGATGATTTGCATTTTAGAGATTTAAACATTACTACTCATGTTTGATTTCTATTTTGTAGTAGCTTAGGCTAGTGTAGATGTCTTGTTCTTTCATTAGTTCTTATTTGTTACAATAGGATTGATCTAATTTTGGTTATGTTTATAATACAATAATCATGCATTCCAGTTGGTTTAATTTCCTTAAAATCTTGTTTACTAGCATTGTTGGTTAGATAAGATGTTGCATGAAGATTAGGTTTGATTAGATTACATTACTCACATCTCTATGAATTTCTTGTGTTCATAGTTTAGTTGTCTAATTCTCCACTATTTGTGTTTCTTGTTAATCACCATTTTATTTTTGGCATTTTACATTTGAAGACCTAAAACCCTAGTTCTGAATAAATTTGATCATAAGATTTGAATTCACTAGCTACATTCCTTGAGAGACAATCTGGGTCATTCCCTATACTATAATAGCGTAGGAAGGGGTTTTGGTATTTTATTTATACTCATATTACAACAAATACAAGTTTATCAAATTTGGCACCATTGATGACGATTGTAGAGGTGTTTGATAATTTAGGATTATTTTATATTTTTACATAAAAATTTGAAAAAAAATATTTCAATTGCTTTCATGTTCATATATCCATGTGTTTGATTTTATATATTCCCTGTGTCTTCTGATCTTATTTGCTAGTGTTTTAGTGTAGGAACAAGAAATTTCTTTGATCATAAATCCTTATTATCAACATTTTAGAGGTAGGATGGAGACTCAGTACTATCATCCTAATCATGAACATTAATACTATCCACCTATGGAGCAGAAAAATAGGTATGAGTCATTTCCAAATGCCCATAATGCTAATTGGATGGATAATTCATATTTCAAGTATGAGGATGCATAAGGGAAATTTACTGAGCCATATTTAACATATCAAAGCCCATAGTGATTCCAAGAAAACTATATGCTTACTTGGTCACAGCCATGCCAACAAGTTGAGCCAACTTCCTAGGGAGCAATCTAAGACTATAATGAAGAAGTTTTTGCCCTTAACTAAATAAAAACTTTAATGAAAAAAATGGATGAGCTCTTGCAGCAAAATGAAGCATACATGCTCAAGTCCTAGCAAAGGAATAAAGTATCACTATAGAATTACTAGATGTATCTGGATCAAATTGCAGCATCCATCAGCGAGCAACAAGAATAATTATCTAGTGTGGAGATAGATTATAGAACTTGTGACAACCCTGATCCTAATTCTAAAGCTCTACAGGACTCCTCTGATTTTGTGTGTGGTGATGATATAGTTGTAGTTGATCCTAACTTTGATGACATTATTGTTGTAGATATTGTTGATGTAAGTGTTGTTGGTGATGTTAAGGTGCCAGCTGAGCCTGATTATGCATCTATTAATGAGTAAAGTGTAGGAACTTGTACGGTGGAAGTAATGCCCCAAGAATCATCTCTTTTTGTTTTACCATCACTTGAACCAGATATTGATGATGAGAGTGTAGGTACTTGTGTTGTGGAGGCAAAGACCCAAGAATCACTTCCTTTAGTTGTACATTTACCACTGACACCGGAGCCTTTACCTGATAAGGAGGATGTCACATTCATATCTCTAAGTACCTTTCATCACGACAAGTTCAGTACTTTTCCTAATATTTTAAAAAATTTCATAAAGGTACCAGTAATTGATTTTATTGGATATGATGTATTTCTTGATATATTTTATGTAGAGACTTATTATATTTCATCTTTTTCTTACCCTGCATGCATGCAAGAGGTATTTTCTTCTTCCTTCTATAAACTCCCAGAGTGGTTATTTCAGCTGGACCATCTTCGACCTATAGGAAGAATATTTTAAGAGCATAGGGCAAAGGGAACGATCATAATTTCCACTCATAACATTCCACTTCTAAAGTGGATTTTGCATCTAAATCGTCTCCAGCCACCAGAAAGGACTATTCCACCACTGGCTTGAATTCTACTCTTGAACCACCTTCAGCCGCCTGGAATAAAGAGGAGTCCATTCTTTATTTTTCTTTTACTTCATATTTTTCTTTACTTTCACACTTTGCTTCCATATTTTTTCTTTCATTTTGCTTTTTGTTTGGTCTATATAGCATTTGTTTTGAATAAACATATCTAAATTGTCTAGTAATACCTTAAAAATCATAAAAGTTCTTTGAGTTTGACCATCAAGTTCTAGGTCATTTTACATGATTGAATGCTCTACTTGCATGCTATTGGTTAATATGGTGATAGATTCTATTTTGATTAATTGAGTTTGATTGCAAAAATTACCTAGAGAGGACTATTGCATGCCTATACTTTATTCTCTTTTTGTGTAATATGCACTCATGATAATTAAACTCTAGAACTTGCTTTCCTTCTTTTCAAAATTACAATATCATATGCGTGCGTGAATATGATGAAGGATATCTCTTTGTCTATTCTTTGATTCTTTTCCTTTTAAATTTTAGTTAAATCCTTCACTTAACACTTTTATCTTCCACCATATTTGCTTGTCATTCTTTTATTAAGAGTTTGGATGATTGATTGATGAGTTAGGATTTTGGAGATTTAAGTGTGGGGAGATTGCATAAGCTTGAAGGTCATGGATGTTCCCTTTTGCATAGTGGAAATTCTGAATTTATGGAATCAATTCAAGAATTCTTGTTGGAAGTTTAATGATATTACAATTTAAGTGGGATTTAATAATTTGTTAATTAGAGTTGTCAAATTCAAAAGAGAAGTGTGGGGGAAAAGGAATTGTGTCGATAATGTTGATGCGGAATCAATTATTGTGTTTGTTCTCTTCCTTGTACTTTTTTATGTGCTGCTTGAACATGATCAAGTGCTTAAATTATTGTGAGTTGGTTGGTTTGTTTTTCATCGATACAAATATAAAGAAACAGCAAAATGCTTTTACTGCAATGGAAGTTTGAATTCTATTTTTACTACATTTCTGTCAAATAACAAGGCAGTGGTCTATTGGATCTTTAAAGCTTAGCAAGGTTCATTGGTTACTAAATTGATGGGCACATTTTAGTGAATGTGTGTAGCTGATGGGAGGCAATAATGAAGTGAATCATTGCATGATAAAGAATAATGATACATAAGTCAAGGATGCTAATCTATTGCATGATTTGAATTCTAATTCTAAATTTCTAAAATGGCACAACCAAACATAGGAATCTGATGCGGGAATTTTAAAATGGCATTAACAGAGAAATAAAAATTGGTTCTTAAGCCAAGTCTTTATGTTGTCCCTCACTTGAAACAACTTCAAATTAAGCTCTTATTAGCTTAATGTCAAATGCTAATCTTTGACAAGTTGAACTCTTATTACCTTGAGCTAGAATTCCCTTCAATTTCAAACATGGAATTAAAGCCTAGAAGAATAAAATTTAGAAATTAGCTTTAACATTGGATTTTTCCTTTTGATATAATTTCTGAATCTAGTGTTGGATTTATGAATTGGTAGCTTACTCTCTGGGTATTGATGGAAAACACCAATCTAATTTCTGGACAAAAGAATAAAAAAATAATAAACTGTGCTTATAGATTAAGCCATGACAGATTTTGTGCCAAATGTTCAACATGATATTAACTTCTATCACTTCAGTGCCAAATGAGGTTTTCTTTCAAGTTGAATCTTGGATGATTTAAAATAGATTGCACTTGAACAACAAATCCTAAAACTATAGTTGAAAAAGGAAAAAAAATAGAAATTCAGGAAATTAGTTTGCATTTAATATTTGAATTTATAAACTGCATGGATTATTTCTAAGGGATGTTTTAGCTACTATAGAGAGCATAACTGAGATTCTAGAGGGAAATACTAAGTTACTCTAAGTTAACAAAAGGTACAAAAACCAAGGAAGCCACAGAATCTGATTCCTAAATTCAGATTTTGTTGCTGAAAGTAATGGGTATTCTCTATTGAGGAAGAAAGAAGAGGAGAAAAGAATTTAACTGGATGAAGAGTTATGCAAACTTATCAATGAGAAACTTAAGTAAAGTTCTTGTTTTTGTAGTAACAAATTGTATTACTTTCTTTACAAGTGTTCAAAATTTGAAGTCCTTGAGTCATATTGAATACTAAATTATGAAGAGTTACAACAGAATTCTGAAATTGGAATGCAGGAGCTACAGTCAAACCTGCTACTGTCTCTAACTAGTAATAGCTTGAACTTTAATTCCTGCATTGTAGTGCCAATTGATAACTGAATTCTTGATGATTTGAACCAGAACCTCCTTGAATTTCAAGTTTTGAAGAAGAAGATTAATGTAAAAAAAGAATTAAGAATTAGTTTATTTTCTAAAAGTTTTCAGAATGGGTTATGAATCTATTTTCCAAGTTTTGAAATACAGGAATTCCTTAAACTTCATTAAATCTAATTTCTGCAACTTTGAAACCTTAGGCAGCTGAAATTCCTTGAATTTTCGTTGACTTTGATTTTTGAATTGTTAAAAGGCAGAATTTTATTTTGAAAGACTAAATCTGCTCCTTGAAATTTTTTTGAAATTGAATTTTGGAAATTCTTAGCTGGATCTAATACTTCGAATATGATAATTCACTCTACATTTTAACTAGTGATATTTAGCTACAGGAATGAGGAGATGCATATAAATGGAATTGGATTTGTCTAAATAATGAATAGGATAACTGATTCAATACATCAATTGGAAAAAATTGGTATGTTGCAGTAACAAGATGATACATTAGAATTTTAGAAACTTAGAAATCTGGTCAAGCTACTAAAAGTTTCTGACATTTTTAGAACTCAAACTATATTCAGTGTTTATTTGTTTTTGCCATTGATCAGCTGGCACAGGAGTTAATTGGATAGCATGAGAAGGTTCCAAAAAGATTTTATGCACTTGGATATCAAGGCACACACACATTAGAGATTATTGAAGAATATCATTTTTTTCACTCAATGAGTTATTTTGGAAATTGATTAGCTCATCAAGTCATTCTTTCAATACTTTGACTTCTTCCTCATTGATTTCTTTTCTCTTCATTTTGCTCACTCGACTTGTTCTTTTGATTCTATTTTAGTTCTTAATAAATTCCTTTTAATTCATGCAAGAATGTATTTATGGTGGTGGAGAATTAGAAAACAAACAAGCATAAGGTAGTGAAATGTTGTGAGTTGCATTGAGTTGATCTCCACTTCCATCCATAATTATGACAGTTAGAGTAGATACACTACCTTGTGAGATGACATCTTGCTTAGCTATTTCTAATGGATTGAAATCGCCATGCTTATTGATTATTGTAGGAATTGCATTCATGATTGTTTCGATCTTTAGATGGTTATAGTTAAATTTCTTTTATAATCTTCTAGGTATTGCTAGGAAATTATTAAGGAGATGAATTCTAATTATTTCTTTATTTTATTCACTTGCCCAGTATATGTAATAATGAGTGTGGGAGATTTGATAACCATTATTTTGTCACATTATTTTGGATCTTATACTTGAGTTATTGAGTTGATTGTGTGTTAAGATCCGCATTTATATCACATGTTAAGAGTTGTATCTATTTTGGGGTTTAATACAAATTATCTCTTATTTGTGGAATTATGACTAACATTTGAATGTGGTATTTGTAGTTGATCAAAGGGGCCAAGGACTCGATCAGATTGGATCAAATTTGGGCTACAAATATCATGAGAGATCTGAGCCATCCATTAAAGATATGGTCTATCCAAGTCAAGGGAGAGTAGATACTAGCCATTGATCAAGATATGGAGTTTTTGATACAGATCTAAACCGATCCAGGCATTGGATCATATTTGAAGCTTCTCATCCATCCATTAAGATCTGAGATCCGATTTAAATTGTGTGAGAAACTACAATACAAGGGGCCTTCATCAATTTTTGACAGTGCATTCACGTCAAAATAGAGGAGGTAGGCGTGAGGTTGGGGGGGGGGGGGGGGGGGGGGGAAAACGTAAGGAGCACCACCAACAAAGGTTAAGGGCTTTTTCCTTTCCTCAACCATCATCGACCAAAGTCTCCTTCCTCCTGAATCCTTCCACTAGAGATTGTCAATTTGGAATAGTGAGCAAAGGCACACAAAATAGAGGAAATCGACATTTTCTTCCACCAGCCACTGAAGCTTGATTCTTCTCATCCATCAGGGTGTAGGGATTTTCCTACCTCATCCACCTTCACTTTCGCATTCACCAAAGCTTCGGCCATCATCTTCACCATCGGGATCGCGATAAGTGGGAATAGAACTTCTTCTTCTTCGATCCTTCATCGACGGTAATTCATTTGCCATAGCTTCCATCAATGGCGGAGAAAAAGGAATTGCCCTCCTTCTCTAGATTGGTCAGCAGCAGCATCCCTCTTCATCAGATCATCATCGATCAAGGAGTTGTTCATCTTCATCGCTGAGTTTTCTCCATAGGGGAAACCCTAGCTTGATCTGTTAGCTTCACTTTGATCTTCATGTTTCCCTATTGTTCATCTATTTTTCATGCAATTGTGTTATCGATAGATGTTTGGTTAGATCCCTCATGCATTTGTATTTGAATTTGTTTAACTATTGGTTTTTGATGATTTGCATTTTCGTGATTTAAACATTACTGCTCATGTTTGATTTCTATTTTGCAGTAGCTTAGGCTAGTGTATATGTCTTGTTCGTTCATTAGTTCTTATTTGATGCAATAAGATTGTGTTGGATTGTGAAAATGCTAGAGGGGGGGGGGGTGAATAGTGTTCATCGAGAATTCAAAAATCAAATTGAGTACGCAGTGGAAATAACAAAAGTAAGGACAATGCTAACATAACTAATTTTACTTGGTTCAGAGCATTCGTCAAATCTTACTCCAAGTCCCACACTCGTTGAATGCTTTCATTAGACAATCACTAATAATACACAATAAGTACAAGAATTTGTAATATAAAATTACCGATAATAATAAAATAAAGACTTAAGTCACAGGTTGTCGGAGAAGTTTTGCAGCGTAGCAAGAGCGTCTTGGAAGCAGCGCACACGAGAGCAGTCCTAGCAGAAGTTGTTGTCCTTTGCTCCAAGTGGTGGCCTCCTTATATAGGAAGCTCCGGGCGTCCAGATCCCTTCTGGGCGCTTGGAGCATGATGTCGGCCTAGCCAATCAGCGTGCTCCATGTTGCATCAAGATAAAATTTGCATTCTGAGTGCCCGGACCACCATTTTCCAACAACTCAATTTCCTACAAGAAAATGTTAGTTTGAGGCAAATGCAAATTATACTACCCTGTAAAATAAAGTGTTATCACAATTATAGAGTAGTAATTAGATTCCGTCTCACCGAGACCAGAATGTAATCACGATCTCAACTTAGATTCCCGAAATGGTTCTAAGTTAGATCGATGCCTAAGTTCCCTAACTGGGAACGCGTCCTCACCAAGTCACTCCCCTACAGTGACTTACTTTAACTTATCTGCTAGACATCCAATCAGCCCCGTTGACCTATCTAGACTTCATGTCAGTTATCAGGCCATCCCTTCGACCTAGCTAGACTTCGTGCTAGACATTCAGTTAACCCATCGACCTGTCTAGACTTCATGCCAGATATCAGGTCAGTCTGTTGACCTAACTGGACTTCGTGCCAGCTATCTGGTCGGCCCGTTGACCTAACTGGGCTTCATATCAGATATCCAATCAACCCGTTGACCTATCTGGACTTCTCCTATACATTGAGTTAAAGTGTTAGATCACTACAAAACTAACTTAACCTACTTTCTCATCCATCAAAATATGAGTTAGACCGTTAGTGCTAACCGCACAAACAGATTGATCTAACTTCAATTATGTTTATGATACAATAATCTATAGGATCATTGTGCTAGAGAGGGGGGGGGGGTGAATAGCGCTCATGGATTTCACGTTCGTTTAAAATGTTCGAGTAAAAGGTATCGGAATAAGAAAGACAAGATAGAAAGAAGGCAATCGTGAACACCAAGAGTTACTTGGTTCAGAGCCTATGGTGACTCCTACTCCAAGGATCACACGTGAGAGTACTTTCGATGGACAATCCACTAATCAATCGAAAGTTACAAAGAGATTTATAATTGTAGTACAAGTAACTTTTAAATAAAATAATACCAACGACTTGGAGAAATAGATCTTCAGTGTAGTCGTCGTCGGAGCAGCTTTTAGGCATCGAGAGGCTTTATCGAAGTAGCGCGCAAGTGCAGAAGTTGTTCTGAATGTCGTTGTGAAGTCCTTGGTCGAATGCCGCTTATATAGGCAGTTTCGGATGCCTGGAAACCCTCCGGGCACCTAGACCACGTGTACGCTCTATGTATGCTTATGGATGATTTTTCGATTCTAGGCGCCTGGACCGAGTCGGGCCCCTCAAACTGCTTAGGTGCCCCCTGTACACCCGGGGCGAGCCTGGTCTAAGCACTTGGACCAACTCCAGGCGCTTGGACTAGCTTCGGGTGCCCGGATACCTACCGGGTGACCGGACCAACTTTTTCATCCTCCCTTTTTTTTGCAAAGCAAAGTTAGTCTAGGTAATAAACAATATATAATATGAATTTAACACCATCTGACTATCTGGTTTTGACTTTGAGTTTCGTTGAAACTCTAGTTTGAACCGACGCTTACTGTTCCTTCTTCGGGGGAATGCGTCCTCATATACTCCTCTTAGGAGAGTTTGCCTTTTGTTAGATCAGTCCTCAACGATCGTCTAGACTTTTGCTCATCATCCAAGACTTCAGGTCTTCATGTTAAACGTGTGCTCCACGACCCGTCCAGACTTCCACCTGGTCCGTGACCACCAGGATTTTCACCTAGAGTCCCTGACTCTAGGATTTTGCCCAAAGTGCTTGACCTACCAAGACTTCGTCTTGCCTAACCGCAACTAGGACTTTCCACCACCTAGGGTTACCTCCCCTTAGGGTTTTTCACCTGCATAGAATCCACTAGGACTTTTTCCTAAGAACACTTAGGACTTTCCTACAAGCTTATTCAATCTTGTTAGTGTTGGTTGCTACTCAGAATACCGTACTGGTTCCCCTGTACAAAATTTTTGTACAAGTCCTGAACCATTCCTAACAACCTATTGTGTTCTTTAGAAATTAAATTTGGAATCGTAAATAGAACTTAACATTATTGATTCCAAATTCAACTTATCTGTTCTTAGTGGTTTAGACTTGGATCGCAAATGATGCTTAACATTATTGATCCAAATCCACCCATGTTACAAATTCAATTAAATATTAATTTCAGAGATCGATTTCCAGGTTAAACATGACGAGGCACTAGGCCTTCTTGGGTATGGGAGCATCCACCACTTCCTAGACAAAGCCTTTCAATGAAATTCAATATTTAATTTCCTTATAGCAACCGTAGGTATAACGAAAAAAAATAATCAAATCACAAGTTTGAAAAACAAAAGAAACACAAAATCAAAAATATAAATTTGATAACCTAGATTCATTAGCCTCTTGTGTTTGGTATTTCAAGATCTAAATAAAAGTATGAACTATTTATGATGCCGAAATTAATAACTAGTTATACCTTTTATAGCTTATAGACCTCATGATCTTCTGTCATATTCCTCTTCTTATCTCGGACGTCGTGTGGGCGACGATCTACCGAGACGAGAATCCACCCAAGCCTCCTTCTTCTCCTTGCAAGTTTTTGCCACCAAGAATCTCCTAGAGATGAAGGTCTTTGACCACCAACCAAGCTCCAAGGGATGCAAATAAACAAAGCCTCCTTTCTCTACTTCTTCTCCAAGCAAAATCCGGCCACCAAGAGTCTCCTTGAGAGTTGATGCCGCCGGCCAAAGAAGAAGAAAAGGAGAGGAAGAGGAAGAGGAAGAGAGGGGCCGACCACCATAAGGAAGAGAAGAGAGGAATACTAGATCATATGTTGTATTAAGGTGAGGCACCTCTACCCTCTCTTTTATAGTCCTTGGACTTGGCAAATAAGGAAAGTTTAATAAATAAAATTTCCTTATATTCCTTGCAAATGTTTAAGAAGGAAAATTTAATTAAAAATTCCCTTTTAAACACTTAATGGCCGGCCACCACCATCCACTCCAAACAAGGAAAGTTTTAGACACAAAATTAAAACTTCCTAATTTGTTTTCAGAAATTTTTAAAATAAAAATTTCTCTTTTAAAATTCCCTTCATGATTGGTTATAAAAGGAAACTTTTATAAATTAAACTCTCTCTATTAAAACATGTGGATGATTACAAAAAGGAAAGTTTTCTCCAAAATTAAAATCTTCCTTTTAACTGCAAATAAGAAAAGATATCAAATCTTTCTCTTAATCTTTTGTAGAAAACTATAAAAGAAATGATTTATAATTTTAAAACTCTCTTTTAAAATCATGAGGATGGTTATAAAAAAGGAAAGTTTTATCAAAAATTAAAATCTTTCTTTTAACTACAAATAAGGAAAGATATCAAACCTTTCTCTTAATCTTTTGTAGAAAGATATAAAAGGACAGATTTAAATTTTAAACTCTTTTTTAAAACCATGGCTTCCACATAAGGAAAGAGTTTAAAATAAACTCCTTTTATTTTAATTGTGGCAGGCCACCTTAGCTTGGGTTCAAGCTAGGGTCGGCCACCTACTTGACCCATCTAACCTTGGTTTGGCCGACCCTAGCTTGGGCTCCAAGCTAAGCTTGGCCGGCCACCTTAAGGTGGGTAAGAAGGTGGGTATGGATGGGTATAACACTTTATAATTAAGAGGTTACGATAGAGATCGACAGAAGGAATTGGTTTTAGTCTCCCGATAAACTTGAGCTTCCCGTGTTCACCCTGAACACCAAACTCGAGTTCATCAATAATATCTCATTCCATTAAAGAGTTATTATTGAACTATCACACCAATCCGATATTACTACTATATGGGCTCCTTCTTATCATGAGTGTGTTAGTCTCCCTGTATTTAAGATATAGAATGTCCATTAATTAAATAAGTTACTGAAAACTCACTTAATTAATATCTAACTCCAAGAGTAGTACCACCCAACCTTATCATCATGATAGACTAAGTCCACCTGCAGCGTTTACATGACAATCCTTATGAGCTCCTCTTGGGGACATTATCAACCTAGATTCCTAGGAAACAGTTTCCTTCTATAATCAACAACACACACTATAAATAATATTATTTCTCAACTTATCGGGCCTATTGATTTATCGAACTAAATCGCACCCTTTGATAAATCAAAGAAATAAATATTAAGTATATGTACTTGTTATTATATTAGGATTAATAGCACACACTTCCATAATAACAGAGGTCTTGTTCTTTCATTTAGTCGTATAAAAAGAAACTACCTCAAATGGTCCTGCTCAATACACTCAGAGTGTACTAGTATAATTTTATAGTCAAGATAAACTAATACCAAATTACACTACGACTATTCCAATGGTTTGTTCCTATCCATCTTAGTCGTGAGCTACTGTTTATAATTTATAAGGAACTGATAACATGATCTTTTGTATGTGACACCACACACCATGTTATCTACAATATAAATTTATTGAACAACTACACTTAGCATTTAAATATAGGCATTTGACCAATGTGATTTTTTATTTCAAAATAAATATTTACAAAAAGCTAGGATTTTAGTATACACTCTAACAGTTAGACAACAAGTAACCTTAACTTTTAACCCATTGTCATAATCAAAACTTAGGTTCGATCATCTGGTGCTCCCTGCACCAACACAATCATTCATTCTAGTTAGTTTAATTTCTTTAAATTCTTGTTGACTAGCATTGTTGGTTATATAAGATGTTGCATGAAGATTAAGTTTGATTAGATTGCATTACTCACATCTTTATGAATTCCTTGTGTTCAAAATTTAGTTGTCTAATTCTCCACTATTTGTGTTTCTTGTTAATCACCATCTTATTTGTGTGATTTTATATTTGAAAACCCAAACTCCAATTCTGAATAAATTTGATTCTAAGATTTAAATTCACTGACTACATTCCTTGAGAGACAATCCGGGTCATTCACTATATTGTACTAGTGTAAAAAGGGGGTTTAGTATTGTATTTGTACTCATTTCACGACAAATATGGGTTTATCAGTGGGTTGACATGGAGAGCTCTCGTTGAAACTTTATCTGAGAATTTATTAATGTCTAAGCGCCCGGATCCCCTCTAGGCACCCGAATCCCCTCCAGGTGCCTAGACTGCTAATGTGGGTCGGCCAGTCGTCATGTTCCAACTAAGCTTGAAGATGTATTTTGCCAGTCTAGGTGCCTAGAGAAACTTCGAGCGCTTGGACCATCTGGGTGCTTGCCCGATGCACCCTCGAATGCTCTGACTCGGGCACCTGGACTTGGTACAAGTGCCTGGATGACCCTTTTCCAGAATCTTCTTTCCTACATGAGTGATAGCACAAAAGCAAATATAGAAATAAAAATAGCAACTTATTTGAGAGTATTCAAACTATCCGGTCCTAACTTTGAGTTTCACTAAAACTCTAAGATAGACCAACTCCTACTATTCCCTTTACGGGGAACGCATCCTCACTTACTCTTCTTAGGAGAGATTACCTTTTATCAGACTGGTCCTTTAAACTGTCTAAACTTTTGTTAAGTATCCGAGACCTCTAGACTTTCACCTAGTTTCCTCGACCCCTAGGATTTCCTGCCTGGTGTCCTCGACTCTCAAGACTTTCATCTAGTATCCTCGACCCTAGGATTTTTCTCAATGTTCTCGACCTACCAAGTCTTTGCCCAATTCTATGAACTAAGACTTCGTTGTCTAACCACAGATAAAAGTTTTCCACCTTTTACCTAGCCTCAACTAGGACTTTCATTTTAGTTAAGATCACTTAAGACTCCTACACACTTAATTTAACTTATTAGAATAATAATAATACTTAACTTAGAATGCTTTTCCATTATCAAAACTCAAGTTCAATCATCTGATGTTCCCTGCATCAATAAAGGCAACCCCATCCCAGCTGGTATTGGGTCATGAGCAGATGTTTGCAAGGATGAATAGGTTTTTTGTGCAGTTTATAGGGTCCAATGCCGAGTTGGGCCGATAGCGATTCATAAGAGCTTCCGTAAGATGGACCCAAAGGATTTCATTGGGACCACTGACCCTATTATAATAGAAAACTAGATCAAGTCCATCAAGGTCATCTTCTGATTCATGGAGTTAGATGATGTGGAGAGGGTAAGATATGCTACTTATCTCCTCAAGAATGATGTTTTGTTATGGAGGGAAGGAGCAGCAATGGGTATAGATCGAAATACACTTTCTTGGGAGGACTTCAAGGAGGTGTCCTACACTAAATACTTCATGGAGGATGTGTGATCAAGGCTGACTCGAGAGTTCATAACATTGAGATAGGGCAGTCATGTCGTTGCCGAGTTTGTCAAGAAGTTCAAGAAGGGGTGTCACTTTGTTCCCCTAATAGCTGACAATCCTAAAGAGAAACTGAGGCATTTTATTGACAGCTTGTAGCTTGTCTTATGCCTCGATGTAAGGGTGGTGGACCCTAAGAGTTTTGCCAAGGCCGTGATTAGAGCCTTGAGGAAGGAGCAAGATTAGAAAGATATTGAGGCTGATAGACAGATTAAGAGATCGTGCTCAACAACTTATCAGCAGCCTCAACAGCAAAATAAGAGGGAAGCTACTGGGTCACGGAAGGGCTAGCGGGAGCAATCATAGAAGCAAGTTGTTCCAAAGCCGAATGATTTTTCGGTATGCTCGACGTGTCAGCACAAACACCTGGGAGTTTGTATGAAGGGATCGAGTCAGTGCTATAAATGTGGGGCTACTGTACATATGATGGAGTTCCCACACAATAAATCAGTCACTCAGGGGAGAATATTTGTGATGCAAACCAAGGAGGTAAAACCAGATACTACCCTTACTACGGGTAAACTTTAAACTTAACATTTTTAATTATACTATCAGCATAAAATACTAAGTTGCGTGTTAGAATAGTTTCTACTCTTTAGTTTAAAATAAAATTTTAAAGATTAATTTCCAATAATTGATCTTTACCCTTTGGACCTGAATGTTCGTGATTCCGAACAGTGATCATCGAATTGTTTTTAATTTAGAAACTTTTCTAAGTGAGTTGGGAGAATTTTCAGGGGCAAAATAGTAGTTGTAGAAATTATTAGAGTGGAGTAATACTTTTAATTACTGTAGGAAGGATATATATAGCAAGAGTAGCCACTAGGGCCTTGCTAGATTTGGGGGCTACTCACTTGTTTATTTCAAATAACTTTGTGAGCCATATACAATCTCAAACAAGCTCCTAGGGCTTAGTACAAAAGCAATCAACATATCTAATATTAATAAGCTATATTAACCTCAAACCGATTGGGCTGGGTGTGAATTACTCCATGACAATTCCATCCGAGGAGGAAGCTACTTGGGAGACTATGTGTCACGCCTGGAGGAGTCCCTATCCGAAGAAATTTCGGCAGCATCTCCCCTGTACGGCGGACAATCTGAAACTTTCTACATCTCCATATACCTCAGCCACATGCGGCTGGAATAATAACAGAAACAAAATACAACCCACAGACATTCCACGCAATTTAATAAGCAATGATAAGAAGACTCAAAATCCACGCTACTCAACTACATTCATAAAACACAAATCTGACGATAAGATCAATTTACCTCTTCTGCCGTCTAGGCAGTCATGTAGTAAAAGCAAAACCAAACCAAATCCATCAACATCACAAAATCCATACCATATCTATACCATCAAACAAAACAAATTTAGCATAGTCTATGTAAGAAAACCAAAAGACCAATAATATACTCGAGGTCTGCAGGGACTAGCAACTGGAACTATCTCCTGATGGCATCAACCTGAAAAATAACAACGATGGAGGCGGGGTGAGTCCAACACTCAGCAGGTACAATTGATATACAAAGTAAGGAAATAACACCTAGCACTAATCATGCGTACAGTCTCCTGATATAAGAAAGATAAAAATGAATCTGAAGTAAACAGGAGAGAAACTGTACTAACCAGAACCTGGGTATAAGGACAAACAGTCCGAGTGGTATAGAAATCCTGTATGCATGTCAAACATAGGTATCCAAACAATATGCAGCATATAAATGCAGCAAACACAAACACAAGTAATAAATGCATCATGCATATGATGCCAATGATGTGTCCTGGTCACCCCTGATGCCAGTCGATCATCTCACACCCAATAGTGAGGCCGAGTGGGTAGGGGTGTGACAACCGTGCACTCTGTCGTCACTACTCCTGATGAGTGACCGAGTGGACGGGATGCTGTCGGAGTACACCTATCCTCCTACCCGAAATCATAAATGGGGGAGCGCAATGCTCTCAACTCCCGGTACACGATGACGGGGAGGAATCCCTGCAGGCTAACACGTTGCATCACGCTACCCATGAGCGGACCAATGGAGCCAAACAAAGTCCCTGCTACAACACACACTGCCTGAATCGACCACTAACCCATGAGTGGTGGTGTGTGCAGATCCATGTAACTGGTGATGTGCTCAACAATAATGGAGCGGACTATCGCACAACATGCAATCATGCAAATGGTGCATGGCACTAACCACAGAACATCCTGAGCTAAACCATGTATATATATAGAAAGTGCACCATAAGTCAATGAATCAAAACAACGGTACACAGATCAGATAAGGTATACAATCTAGGTCCTGAACATGGTGAAGCATGGTATATCACTACCCCTACAAGCATGTATAAACAGGTAAAGTATACATGAGATGCAAACCAAGCAATCAATCAAGCATGTAACAAGTTTTGGGTAGTGATTAACCGAAACAGAATGAGGAACATAATTAATGCAATTTGTTAAATTCACTACTATGTATATCAAACGACATAAAGTCAAAAGTACCCACCTCCAAAAAGAAAGGATTGTATCCGGTCCAAATCTGACGTCGAGATATCATCTCGCGTCAAGGTCCTATGTCAATCAATATATATTTTTATTTAGCTAACATTCATAAGAATTTAAATAGCTAAATAAAATCCACAAGACTAAATTAGGGAAAACCTTAATCCGCACAATCTAAATCAATACACCCTAATTAAATCTCATGGTCAATTAGGGTTAGTTACCTTAACCCCAAACAAACCATTAGATAGCAATCCAAAGACCTAAATCCAATTACACCATAATCTAAAACATGATCTGTTGAGGTTGCAAGGTTGCAAACATAGTCCCATATTGAAAACACATGGGAAAGATCATGGCTTTATAAGAGAAAAGATATCTTCATTGGCATGAGGCCTTTTGGGTAGAGCCCAAGAGCAAAACCATGAGGGCTTAGGCCCAAAGTGGACAATATCATGTCATTGTGGAGATATCTAAATTCTTTTCGATCCTACAATTGGTATCAGAGCTCGGACTGCCAGAAGGTTTAACCGCCGACTGTGCACAAGAGTTATGGTCTAATTGAACCATGTGAGTACAATATTGACCTCGAACAAAAAAGTGGGGGCTCCTATGTTCGGATCAAGATGACCAGACACCAGGCAGGAAGTCCTAGTAGGTCGGGTGGACCGAGGGGCAGGAAGTCCTAGTTGCGGCTAGGCAAGGAAGTCCCTGTAGGTCGGGTAGACCGAGGGGCAGGAAGACCTGGTGGGTCGAGGATCGGACGTGGGAAGCCCATGGTCCTTTGTTTGAGGGGGGGATTGTTGAGGTTGCAAGGTTGCAAACATAGTCCCATATTGGAAACACATGGGAAAGATCATGGCTTTATAAGAGAAAAGATATCTTCATTGGCATGAGGCCTTTTGGGTAGAGCCCAAGAGCAAAACCATGAGGGCTTAGGCCCAAAGTGGACAATATCATGTCATTGTGGAGATATCTAAATTCTTTTCGATCCTACATGATCAACCACATGTTCCATTCTAAATTCATAGACCACATCAATTACAAAAGGTATTAAGATTCCTACATCATACCTCAAGTTCACAGCCGATAGGATTACTGGTTGGAGTGCTGCCGCAAAGAAACACTACTGAAATTTACCTCTCTGCCCTGATCAAATATGCTATCCACCAACCGAATACCCAAGTACCAGTAACCTCACCTCTTGGAATTCTTCCCTTCTGTTCGATTCTCAACTATAGGTGGTTGTTGCCGAAAAAATACTCCACAACCAGATTACCTCAACAATCCTTTCCTCTGGTGAACAAGGGAAAAAGATGAATCGATCATACAACATCTCAACAACCCACACGGTACAACCCACACGGTACGTTGCTTACCTCCAAGATCCGGCTAGAGCACGGCTTGGCACAATCAATCAAGCATAAAGCTCGGCACTAGTCTGCAGTCGGAGAAGGTGGCGGCAGCACAGAGGGAAGGGAGGTCCGGCGAATCAAATCTAGGGCTCGACGTTGTGCGGAGAGGCTAGGGCACAACCTCGGTTGCGACGACCGACGTGGTTCCCCGGTGGCTGGCAGAGGAGATCGGGACCGGTGCTAGGGTTCGGCTGTGAGTCACATCGGCTGTAGGGTGTCGGCTAGGGCACGGCGTCGACGATCACCGTTGGTGTCGACGCCACGCAGAGGAGAGGAGAAGAAAGGGTGGCTCACATCGCTGGCGGCCTGGTTTCGGGCGGAGGAGAGGGAAGAAGAGGAGAAGAACCGCCGAGCGGTTAGGGCAAAGGATTGGTGGGAGAGAAGGAAGGGCGCGAAGGGGGAAAAAAAACTCGGGTTCGGCAGGGATCGGGGAGAAACGGCGAAGAGAAATAAAATAAAAGAGAAAAGAAAACAAAAAGAAATAAAACATTTCCTCGCTTAAATGGGGCAACCTAAACAGGCTTTCCCGGGGCCTAGTTTTCTATCCCCGTAAACTCATCCATACGAGCTCCGAAAAATTCCAGAAAAATTTCTAAAAATTCCCTTATCATTATTCGTCATTTTTCCGGTATTTTACACTATGAGAAACATAAGGAGCTTCTATCCAGAAGTGTTTGGTAGGTGATAATTTTGAGGATAGAATTTTATTTGGGGGGGGGGGATTTGTAATGTCCAAAACTAATTGTTTTAATAAAGAAGATTTATGTGATTAATTCAGATTTAATTAGAATTATTTAATTTAAATAGATAGATTTAGTTTGATTTAATTAATCAGGTTATATTATATTTATGAAATTTGAATTGATTAATTATATTAAATAAATTGTTAGATATAAAATTTACTAAAGATATATGAAATTTAAATTATATATATATAAATTTATATGATTTAATATGTATAAAAATTTATATGACCCATGGATATAAATTTTTAATGTGTATAAAATTTATTACATATCAAAATATGTAAGAAATTTACTAAGATACATAAGATCTAAATTTTTCGAAAAAAAATTTATGATTAAGTAATTATGGCTGAAACATTCAAAGTTGGGGTTAGATATTAAGGCAAAACCTATATAATATACTCCTATGGAAGTGATTTTGGAAGAAAAAAAAAAAAGAGTTCTTCCCTCACTTTGGATTTTCACCACCTCCCAAACACTAAGCCCCACCATGAAGCCACCGGCCCCAAGTTTCTTCCTCACCTTGGATTTTTCTGCCACCCTAGCTCTAGGTTCCACCGGTTCAAGCTCTAAGGGGAGGAGAAGAAGGAGAGGTTTGGTAGCAAGGAATCAAAGACATGTTCTATATAACGCCCGAAAATTCTCAAAATTATTTTAGAAATATTCTATAATTTTTCTGGAATTTTAGGATATTTTTACAGAATTTTTAGAGTAGCAGAAGTAGCAAAAATAAATAGAATTGTAGAATAGCCTACGCGGGAATTGAACCCGAAACCTATTGGGACCTACGACTTAAGGTGAACTCTAGTAACCAGTGAACCCAGCAGGGCCGTGCTGAAAGGAAAGGGAACCAATTTTATTTAAGTTAGAGTTGGGTGAATTAATTCCTTAATATAAATAGAGAATTAAGTGAGGAGTTTTATTTTTCACCGTGACTTACCTCTTCTCCTCACCCTAGTCACGCCACCCCCTTCTTTTCTTCCTCACTCGGCGCACCAAGCCCCAAAGGCTAGGGTTCCATCCCAAAGGCTCCAAGAACACCTTCCTGCAACAACTCCGACCCGAGGATGCTCCCCTCCGCGAGAGGAACGCATAGACGCGAGAAGATCGTCGAAAGGATCATCTTCTCCGGAAATCTAGCGATTAGAATCGTAAGAAAATTAGAGCAGAAGGTAAGAAACCCCTCACTTGCAGTATAAGTAGCTTTCGTGTGATTTCATGCTTTAGTTTAGTAGTATATGGATTTCCGGCACATAGGGTGAGCAATAGCGCACACCAAGTGCTCGATAGTAGGTGCAAGCCATTTAAAATACAACTTAGGCATTGTGATAGCTCAGAAATGCAATAGAAGCATTTTTATAGCATGTCCAATTTTATTACAGTTGTTTTATGAGACTACGGTCCAATGGGTGGGCTCTCACAGTCTCCTCTAGGTTCAGACAACCTAGCTCTAGGTTCAGATAACTTAGAAATAGCAAGATAAGAACAATTCAGCTATAACCAGTATTTTATTTTCAGCAGTGGCATTGTACTAGACTAGATGTCCATTGGGTCGGGCTCCCACAGTCGTCCCTAGGTTTAGATAACCTAGTAAACCCTACTAAATTCGGGACTTACAAACCCGGGTCTAGTTAGGGATGCGCGCATAGCAAGTACAGTTGTCGGGCCCAAACAGCAGCATGATTATGTATTTTCATCTATCTATGATAAATAGTTTTCAAAACTCACAAATCGGTTGCGTATACAGTTTAATTTCAGTTCTAGCCCAGTTTTAGTGTAGCTCAGTTCATGCTTTAGCTTAGCTCTTTCTTATTGATACATGTGAAAGTTCTATGATCAGTTTTGATTCTGTATTTTGTATGATAGTATGCCATGCCATGCTTTAACATGTCCAGCATAGATTTCAATAGCATGTTTTAAAAAGCATACATTGCATCGTATGCATGTTTTGTGAGGTAGATGGTTTCTTACTAAGCTCTCAAGCTTACAGATACTCTTTTCCTTATACTGTAGATAAAGGTAAAGGAAAGATGGACTAGCGGAGGCTGGAGGTTAATGCAACGAAGATGTGTGTGCTAAAAAGGAGTTTGGAATGCAGATCTCAGGGATTTAGCAAGTCTAACTATTAGAAACTTGTTACTTTTAGTTTTTCATATTTCAGTTTGTTTAAAAATCATGAACTAGTGAAATATGCACCATGCCATGTTTAGAATGCTAGATAATTGATGGTAGAATGCATTTCAGTTAGTTTAGAGTTGGTATATGAGATTTCTGCTCGAACCAGGGATGAAATCAGGTTCTAATATGAAATCAGAAACCCCGATCGATCAGTCGATCGATTGGAGGCTTCTCGATCGATCCGTTGATCGATTGGGCAGCTGATCCCGCGAACAGAATGCGCCTGGATCGATCCAGCCGAGTTCCATCGCGAACAGAAGGTTTGGGGATTGATCAGCCGATCGATCCAAGCTGAACCGCGTACAGCGCGTCGTCGAATCGATCATTGGGTCGATTGGACATGCTAGATCAATCAGCCGATCGATCCAGACGCTAGTTCCCACGTACAGTAGGGTCCTGAATCGATCACTGGATCGATTGCCCAACTTGGATCGATCAGCCGATCGATCCAAATTAGTCTCCGAGCCCAGTAGCACGCTGGATCGATCCGTGGATCGATCAGAGGCCTAGTATTAGCTGAAACCACTTTAGTTCAGCCCCATATGACAGCAAAGACCTAGACCACCCCTTCTAGCAGGGCCACAGCAATTCAAGGGGTAGTTTAAACATCCAGTTCAGATAGTATAGCGATTAACAGAAGCATATTCATTAGTTCAGCAAAATTTTCATCAGATCAGCTTTCCGCACATGAATTAGTTAGCATATTGTGACGATCGACCTCACAGTCTAGTTAGTAGGAGGTGGGTCGTTACAGAGTGGTATCAGAGCAAAGTTCCATACTTCCTACACACAAATCAGCATTGAACCTGCAGCTTCCAAGTAAGAATACCTCTCACTTTGTTATGTCTATTGCTTTCATATTTGTAGATAACTAAAGTATGCTTAGTTGTGATAGTAACTAACATGATAGTTGTTGGTGCAATATCCCTCAGGTCAAGGGTGACCTGGTTAACCAAGCTGAGTCTTGGTTAGGGTTTAGATGTTTGACAATAAGATCTTGATTGAAGAAGAGTCAAGTAGGTCAAGGTTGACCGGATACTTGACTGGGAAGTCCTAACTGGAATGTTAGGCAGAAGGGAAGTCCTAACTGGAATGTTAGGCAGAAGGAAAGTCCTAGTGAGTGAAGCTAGGCAGAAGGAAATCCTGGTGAGTGAAGCCAGGTGAAAGTCCTAGTGAGTGAAGCTAGGCAGAAGGAAATCCTGGTGAGTGAAGCCAGGTGAAAGTCCTAGTGAGTGAAGCTAGGCAGATGGAAACCCTAGTGAGTGAAGCTAGGTGAAAGTCCTGGTGAGTGAAGCCAGGCAAGGGAAATCCAGATGGATCAAGGATGATCGGACATCTGGTGTTGGGAAGTCCAAGTAGGTCAAAGGATTGACTGGATACTTGGCAAGGAAGGAAAACCAGATGGATCAAGGATGATCGGACATCTGGTGTTGGGAAGTCCAAGTAGGTCAAGGGAGTGACCGGATACTTGGCACGACGAGTAAAAGTCCAAGTGAGTCAAGGGGATTGACCGGACACTTGGTGGGGAGTCCTGGCAGGTCAAGGGAGTGACCAGATGCTAGGCATGATGTACCAACAGGTCAAGGTTGACCGGATGTTGGTTAGGGAGGTTTGGGACTTGGTTTTGGGCAAAAACCAAGTGCTGGATCGATCCGTGGATCGATCAGTGGATCGATCCAGATTCTTCCCAGCGAACAGAAAGCTTCTGGATCGATCCGTGGATCGATCCAGAGGTCCCGATCGATCAGCCGATCGATCGGGACGATGCTGCTTCGCGCGACAAGCGCTGGATCGATCCGTGGATCGATCCAGACGCTATTTCCAGAGCACAGAGGCGCTCTGGATCGATCCGTGGATCGATCCAAAGCCTCCCCGATCGATTCAGAACATTTGAATCGATCGGGATCCGACCGTTGGCGTCGATAAAGGCCGCAGGCGCTCGATTCCTTCGGTATCACTTCTCCGATTCACTTCAGCTCTTCGCCAGCTTCTCCACAGCTCTCTACAAGCACGTGATCGCCAGTTCTTGAAGGATCTTGGAGGCTTTCCAAGTCAAGAGGCGGATCCATTGCAAGAGGAAGAAACTAGGGTTAGGGTTTGCACTCATTGTAAGCTTGTAAGCTTCTATTTCTTGTACTCTTTCCCTCTCTTCTTGTATTGAGTCTTGTAGGGCTTCTCCGCCTTTGGTAGTTACCATAAAGGAGAGTTTATTTAGTGGAGGGTGTGTGCGTGGTGTGGATCCTTGGATTAGTCACCTCCTTTGGAGGTGGATACCAAGTAAAATCCTAGTGTTAGCGTGTTTGTGTTTGTTTCTGTATTTTCCGCTGCACATCTTTGAAGAAACAAGCAACGAAGCGCACCGAGCGAACGCGACGAGCTATTCCCCCCCCCCCCCCCCTCTAGCTACTTTTGGTCCTAACAAGTGGTATCAGAGCAAGGCCGCTCTTCACCGGAATCATCGCCGGAAGGGTCAAGCTCAACAAGAAAAGCTAGAGGGTGAAGAAGTTGGAGCAAATTCATCAAAGTCAAAGAATTTAAGAAGCTCAACTTCAAGATGCAATTCCAAGATGGACTTGGATTGGACACAAGGGTGGCTCCACCATACACATCTACAAGCTTCGATTCTTGGAAATCAAGAATCGAAAATTTTCTTATGATGGAGATAGAGCAATGGTTTGCTCTAATGGAAGGCTTCGAAGCTCCAACAAACTCCAAGGGCAAGCTTCTCAAGAAAAGCAAATGGAGCTCGGAGCAAATTCAAAGGTGCGAGGCAAATGACAAAGTGACCAAGCTTTTGGTCAATTTATTGCCAAGCACCATCCTTTGCAAAATTGGAGAATTTGAAGATGCAAAGGATTTATGGAGCAAATTAGCCAAGCTTCATGATGAGATCCCCTCCACTGTACCAAATCATGAAGAATCCAAAGAGGGCGACTCATTGGAGCGAGATCAAGAGGAGGACTCCGAGGTTGAGAGATGCTCAACATCCGAAGAAGAGGAAATCCAAGAAGCTTCATCCTCAAGGGAATGCAACGAAGGGAACAAGGAGGGAGCATACTCCTTGTTTCATATTCAAGATGATGAAGCCTCCACCTCTAGGATTGAGGGGGAGCAATCCTTGGTGACGCCGGATCAAGAAGAAGGAGAATCCTCCACATCCGGGTCAAGAGAAGAAGAGGAGGAAGAAGCTTCTACCTCCACAAGTCAAGAAAGATCAAATGGAGAAGCTTCTACATCCGGAACAAGTGCCATCCCTACACAAAAAGGTATAAATATGTCAATTAATAATAAAAATCATATAATATGTTATGAGTGTAGGGAAAGTGGGCACTACAAGAGCAAGTGTCCCAAGTTGGCCAAAAAGAAGGGCCAAGTGGCACAAAAGGGCAAGGTGAAGCCCAAGGAGACCATCCCCGGAACAAAGAAGAGCAAGGAGCACATTGTGTGCTTTTTGTGCCAACAAAAGGGGCATTACCGTAGTCAATGCCCCAAGGGGAAGAAGATGGTCAAGGCTCAAGGAGGCACTAGTCAAGGGGGAGCCTCCAAGGTAAAGAAGAAGGTATCTTTTATTGAGCCTACTCCTTTACATTATGGTAAAAAGCATGATAGTTCTAACTTTTATCATTTTAATGCAATTTACCATAAGAATAGAAAGCATGAGGGCTTTAAGGAAAAGTATGTGGCCCTACATGCTAAGACTACTACACCTAAGGTTAGGAATGTAGGTAAAAATCTAGGCAATAACTCTAAGGATTTTAGATACAAGCCTAGAAACCAAAATGCTCATGGACTTAATGAAAAACCAAATTCTAAGGATTTAATGATAGAAAATCAAGTCTTGAGATCAAGACTTGATAAAATGGAAAAGACCCTAAAAAGGATGGAAAATATCCTAAAAGGGCAAAATGAGCAAAACCTAGGGCTAGGAAAATCAAAGCCATCAAATAGCCATAGAGGTTTGGGATACAAACCAAAGGCTAAGAAGGATGTGTCTAGTTATCATAGGGTTCCATATAGTTATGGAACAAACCCTAGGTCTAGTGGTCAAGTCAAGAATACTAGGGAAGTCATCCCTAAGAGTATTTTTGCAACCAAAGTGACTAAGACTTCTAAGAAGTCTAAGAAAGTCACTAACAAGGTCACAAGGGAGGCTATCCCTAGGGTTGACCTAGAAAATGTGACCAAGGCTTCTAAGAAGCCCAACAAGGTCACTAGGAAGGTATCTAGGGAAGTTATCCCTAGTGAGTACCTAGAGCATTCAAGGAGTACCAATAGGTGTTGGGTTCCTAGGAGCATCTTCTCTACCCCATAGAGGGGTTAGAGAGTGTCAACTCCGATTAGAAGGGTAGTTAACCCAACTTTGAGGAAATTGACACTCAAGGAGCATTTTCAAGGTTTTTGTTAACCTCTGAAAATGAAATGGAACTAGTATTTACTCCTTGAAAGAGTAAAATGTGCCTAGTGGTGAAAATTTGATTTTAATCTTAAAAGGCACATATTGGGAAATTCATAAGAGCTACCAAGTTGGGATTTTGGTATGTTCTTAGAAAATTAAAGGAAATTGAAGTCTTATGTTGAAGTGCTACTCTTGTGGAAAAATGAAATATGCCAACATTTGAGGAATATGCTTAATTTCAATTGGCATAAATAAATCAAGGGAATTAGAAATGCCAATTTAGGTTTTGGCGTTTTCTTGACGCACTTAAGGGCAATCTAGGTTTAAGGTGTAAGTTTGGCCTAGGTTTTAAGGATACTTAGATAGCTAATCTAGGTATATTTTATTTATGCTAAATCTTGCCATGATTGTTTGCTCATCATATGCCATGACATCATGTCTACTTTTGCATTCATGACTTATTATGAAAAATACAAAAATACCATGTCATGACATTCATACATCATGTAGTTATAGGATATTTTCTTTTGAAAATTATTTCCTTTTGATGTATGCCATAACATTATCATGCATTAAGTTTAATTTCTTGTAATCAAGGACAAAAGGCATTTACCAACACTTATTATCAAGTGACATCCTAGGTGGGTGTTTAATATCTCCAAAATGCCTAGATAGTATGCATGATCCCTAGATTAGGGCAAAACCAATTTCTACATCTCACAAAGACTATAAGGTGACTTGTATGTGCTTTAGTGCACATTAGATACAAGTGAGATGTTAGGATGATGAACAAAGCTCAAGATGTTGATTTAGTGCATTCTTTTGAGTTTTAGGTTCATCAAAACTCATAGTTATGTGTTTTCCCACCATTGGGAAAGCTAATGTACAAATCATGTGCATTATGCCCAAGGAACATGATGGGATATTGGTTTTGAAAATGTTTTTAAAATGTTTTTGGAAAACCTTGGTGAAGGCTATCTGTTGATAGTAATCACCATTGAATAGTTAGACACAAACTTGAAGAAAACACTAAAGTTTTTGCAAGTTTTCAAGTTTGTGTCAATCTTTGAAAATATGATGTATTTTCATAGAAAACTATTTTTCCTTGATAATATATGCCCTAAACAATGTCTACACGAAATTTCATAATTTTTGAATTTTTGTAGAATTTTCTAGGGGTTTCTGAAGTTGACTGAAATGGAATTTCAGCAACTATCAGAGCTCCGATCGATCCATGGATCGATTGGAGTGGCCGAATCGATCCATGGATCATCTCGCGAGCAGTAGCTCGCTGGATCGATCAGCCGATCGATCCAGGTAGTCTGAATCGATCAGTGGATCGATTCAGAAAGGTTCAATCGATTGGAACCCAACTCCAATCGATTCAAGTTGCTGATTTTGGCTGGGAAAGCCTGATTTCAGCACTTTGAACCTATTTTAGTCTAGGTAACCATTCCAAACCCTTAAAATACATTTGTATACATAAAAAGGGTGTTTTCGTGTTGAAAACAAGGATGGAATGGTTAAGGAAGACTTCATTGAAGTTTAGGTTGAGGTTTGTTTCAAATTTTGAACATTTGAACCTCAAAACTTCTAAATCTGGGTTTCCTAAAGGTTTAGGGATTCCAAGTCATTGTTGGTGCAATGACAGAAGTTACCACCATGTCTTTAGGGGGAGGGACTCTTTAAAGACATGAAAATTATTTTTCATGAACCTTGGAAGGTGGTTAACCTTCTGTTGTGAACTTGCTCAAGGTTGAGCATTTAAACTTGAAATGGGGATAAATGGGGAGTGGATATCCTCATCATTTCAAGTGGCAACTCAAGTGGTTGAAAATGCTCAAGGTTGGGTATTTGTCAACATTGAGGGAGAAGTTAAGGATAATGAAGGGTATGGGACCTTCAATATTGAGTTGATCACATGAGTGAAATTGTGATCACGATGAGCAACTCTTCAGGGGGAGAGTCTTCAACAAATGGAGTTGTTGAAGTGTGCCCAAAATTGGAGCATAGGTTGATGTGTGTCCAAAGACGGGTTGATGTTTTTGTAGGGGGTTGATGTGTGCCAATAGGGGGAGAATGAAAGGAAGTAAGTTAGGTTTTCATTACCTAGAGGGAGTTTGCCCTCTTAGGGGGAGAATGAAAAGCTTAATTTATGGGTTCATTACCTAGTGGCATGAAGAAGGAGGCTATAGGATTAGCCTAACTTACATGTGGGATTGTAAGTGTTATTGTGGTATTGTCAAACATCAAAAAGGGGGAGATTGTTGGTGCAATATCCCTCAGGTCAAGGGTGACCTGGTTAACCAAGCTGAGTCTTGGTTAGGGTTTAGATGTTTGACAATAAGATCTTGATTGAAGAAGAGTCAAGTAGGTCAAGGTTGACCGGATACTTGACTGGTAAGTCCTAACTGGAATGTTAGGCAGAAGGGAAGTCCTAACTGGAATGTTAGGCAGAAGGAAAGTCCTAGTGAGTGAAGCTAGGCAGAAGGAAATCCTGGTGAGTGAAGCCAGGTGAAAGTCCTAGTGAGTGAAGCTAGGCAGAAGGAAATCCTGGTGAGTGAAGCCAGGTGAAAGTCCTAGTGAGTGAAGCTAGGCAGATGGAAACCCTAGTGAGTGAAGCTAGGTGAAAGTCCTGGTGAGTGAAGCCAGGCAAGGGAAATCCAGATGGATCAAGGATGATCGGACATCTGGTGTTGGGAAGTCCAAGTAGGTCAAAGGATTGACTGGATACTTGGCAAGGAAGGAAATCCAGATGGATCAAGGATGATCGGACATCTGGTGTTGGGAAGTCCAAGTAGGTCAAGGGAGTGACCGGATACTTGGCACGACGAGTAAAAGTCCAAGTGAGTCAAGGGGATTGACCGGACACTTGGTGGGGAGTCCTGGCAGGTCAAGGGAGTGACCAGATGCTAGGCATGATGTACCAACAGGTCAAGGTTGACCGGATGTTGGTTAGGGAGGTTTGGGACTTGGTTTTGGGCAAAAACCAAGTGCTGGATCGATCCGTGGATCGATCCAGGCTCTGGATCGATCAGTGGATCGATCCAGATTCTTCCCAGCGAACAGAAAGCTTCTGGATCGATCCGTGGATCGATCCAGAGGTCCCGATCGATCAGCCGATCGATCGGGACGATGCTGCTTCGCGCGACAAGCGCCGGATCGATCCGTGGATCGATCCAGACGCTATTTCCAGAGCACAGAGGCGCTCTGGATCGATCCGTGGATCGATCCAAAGCCTCCCCGATCGATTCAGAACATTTGAATCGATCGGGATCCGACCGTTGGCGTCGATAAAGGCCGCAGGCGCTCGATTCCTTCGGTATTACTTCTCCGATTCATTTCAGCTCTTCGCCAGCTTCTCCACAGCTCTCTACAAGCACGTGATCGCCAGTTCTTGAAGGATCTTGGAGGCTTTCCAAGTCAAGAGGCGAATCCATTGCAAGAGGAAGAAACTAGGGTTAGGGTTTGCACTCATTGTAAGCTTGTAAGCTTTTATTTCTTGTACTCTTTCCCTCTCTTCTTGTATTGAGTCTTGTAGGGCTTCTCCGCCTTTGGTAGTTACCATAAAGGAGAGTTTATTTAGTGGAGGGTGTGTGCGTGGTGTGGATCCTTGGATTAGTCACCTCCTTTGGAGGTGGATACCAAGTAAAATCCTAGTGTTAGCGTGTTTGTGTTTGTTTCTGTATTTTCCGCTGCACATCTTTGAAGAAACAAGCAACGAAGCGCACCGAGCGAACGCGACGAGCTATTCACCCCCCCCTCTAGCTACTTTTGGTCCTAACAATAGTGATAGTAGTTATATAAACATGATGCTTTAGTTATGTATATCCTTTGTTCCTTTATAAATGACACGAGGACGCCCAACTCGAAGGGCACCAGCTACTGAGCCCCAGCTTGAAGCAGGCAGTTCAGTGCCTCCCCCAGACCTTACAGCAGTAGTGGCTCAGTTACAGAAGCAGCTAGTAGAACAACAACAGGAGATAGCCACCTTAAAGGCTAATCAGCAGAATACTCCCACTGTCACCCCGGAACCAAACATAGCAACCCCAGTAGTTATAGAGGTTCCACCAGTCCAGCCTACAGCACCAGTAGCCCCAGCAGCAGAGGCAAAGAGAGAAGCCTATCTGATCCAGTGGCAGAGAGTCAAGCCCGAGAACTTCTCAGGCACTAGTGAACCATGGGATGCTCAAGCCTGGTTCAAAACACTGGAGAGTACGATGGAGCTTCTGGACTGGCCAGAGCATGAAAAGGTGAAGTGTACCTCCTTCTGCTTGACAGGAGATGCACGTATGTGGTGGGAGAGAATTAGAGCGAAGCGCCCAGTGAACCAGATGACATGGGCTGACTTCGAGAAAGAATTCTTCGAGGAGTTCTTTCACATGCGGGTCACAAACCGCCACTACGACGAGTTCACTGAGTTTCGTCAGGACAACCTATCAGTCGAGGAAGCCATGAAGAAATTCAATAGATTGGCTCGTCTATGCCCCGAACTAGTCAGCACAGAAAAAGAATGAGTCCGGTTGATGCTCAAGATGCTGAGGCCGGAAATAGCAATGAACGTGGCTAGCGGCGTTCATAGGCCGCAAACCACCGAAGAACTAGTCAGCAGTGCTCTGACCACCGAGCACTACCAGAACCATATCAAGCAGCAGAAGCAAGTTCTCACAAAGTCCAAAGGGCAAGGAGGCTCAAGTACTCAGAAACAACAGGGTCACAGCTCTAACTGGAAAGGGAACTCCAGCAACAAGCGCAAACCAGGGAGTTACCCGAAAGGAGGACCAGCCAGAAAACAGCCTAGTTATCCCAAATGTGCTACTTGTGGGAAATTTCACCCAGGAGTTTGTCGCAAGGGCACACGAGGATGCATTGAATTTGGACAAGAAGGGCATATGGCTAAGCAATGCCTGAATAAGACAAGTCTTCCTCAACCACAACCGATACAGTATGGAGGCCAGCCAGCACAGCTACATCAGATGCAGGCCGTTTTAGATGGTCCACACATCAGCCAGGGCAGACTAGAAGCCCCTCCAGCTATGACAAATGCGAGGATCTACTCCTTAACCAGAGAGGACGTAGTGAATGCCTCGACAGTTGTTATAGATCAGATCAGTATTTTACTGTAAAGTACAACTATCTCATTCGATACTGGGGCAACCCATTCTTATATATCCAGGGCATTCACCGAAAAGTTAGCAGTACCCCTAGAGGTATTCAGTGGTCAGTTTTTGACAACGCTACCTTCGGGAGAAATTATGACGTCCACGCACTGGCTCCGGGCAGTGCCAGTCATTATAGCAGACAGAGAACTCTTTTATGATCTGATAGTGTTAGATATGACTGATTATGATGTCATCCTTGGAATGGACTTCCTGATCAGATACGGTGCCTCTATAGAGTGCCGTAAATAGAAAGTCATATTCCAACCTGAAGTAGAAGTATAATTCGAGTACATCGGAGAACCAAAGAGAAAGGCCAAGAAATTTCTCTCAGCTCTGAAGGCACAGAAATTGTTAGATTCAGGATGCACAGGATTTTTAGCGCACGTAGTCAATGCCAGTCAGGACAAGGACCAACAACTAGCAGAGGTCTGAGTCGTATGTGACTACCCAGCAGCCTTCCCTGAAGAGTTACCAAGCCTTGCACCAGACAGGGAAATTGAATTCGAGATAGAACTCGTTCCCGGCACAAATCCTATCTCCGAAGCACCTTATCGCATGGCTCCAGTAGAACTGAAGGAACTTCAGGAGCAATTACAGGAGATGCTTGACAAAGGTTTCATACGCCCTAGTCACTCACCATGGGGAGCGCCTGTATTGATCGTGAAGAAGAAGGACGGGAGCATGCGCCTGTGCATAGACTACCGGGCACTGAACCAAGTCACCATCAAGAACAGGTATCCTCTTCCCAGAATAGATGACCTATTCGATCAGCTAAAGGGAGCAGCAGTGCTCTCTAAGATAGACCTCAGATCAGGTTATCATCAGGTGAAAGTTAAAGAAGGGGATATACCCAAGACAACATTCAGGACTAGATACGGGCACTACGAGTTCGTAGTCATGCCCTTTGGTGTGACAAATGCTCCAGCTACTTTCATGGACCTCATGAACAGAGTATTTAGGGACTACCTAGATAGATTTGTGATCGTGTTTATCGGTGACATTCTTATCTATTCCGGAACTCAAGAAGAACATGCAGAGCACCTGAAGATAGTATTGCAGACCCTTCAGCAGAACCAACTGTACGCCAAGTTCACGAAATGTGAATTTTGGTTAGATCAGGTATCCTTCCTGGGTCACATCATCTCAAAGGATGGTATCATGGTAGACCCCAGTAAAATAGAAGCTGTGAGTAACTGGAAAAGACCTAAGAATGCCAGTGAAATCAGAAGCTTTTTGGGACTAGCAGGTTATTATAGAAAGTTTGTAGAGGACTTCTCCAGAATAGCCTCCCCACTGACGGCTCTCACCAGGAAGAACATAAAATTTCAGTGGACAGAGGACTGTGAAAACAGCTTCAGTGAGTTAAAGAGGAGATTGACCAGTGCTCCCATTTTGACTTTACCAGAAAACACAGACATCTTTGATATTTATAGTGATGCCTCTAAGTTGGGACTAGGAGCAGTACTGATGCAAAATGGCAAGGTGATCACCTACGCCTCCAGACAACTCAATGAATATGAGAAGAATTACCCTACTCATGACCTTGAGCTTGCAGCTGTAGTGTTCGCTCTCAAAATTTGGAGACATTACTTGTATGGAGCTCAGTGCAGAGTGTATACAGATCATCAGAGTCTGAAGTACTTCTTCACTCAGAAAGATCTGAATATGCGACAGCGCAGATGGCTAGAGCTGGTCAAAGACTACGACATAGACATCCTCTACCACCCAGGAAAAGCTAATAAGGTAGCAGACGCACTTAGCAGAAAGTCCGATGCTACCTTACTATCCCTAGAGCCATGTCACCACCCCTACAGAAAGAGATCACAGATTTTGGTCTCGAACTCATAGTGGGACAACTCTCTACTATGACATTAGCATCTAACCTACTTGGTGACATCCAGACAGCTCAGGAACAGGATCCTGAAATTTAGAAAATCAAGCAAGGGTTAGCAGAATCAGAAAGTAGAGAATTCAGAGTGTCCGATAGTGGGGTATTATACTTCGGTGACAGACTCTGTGTTCCAGATCAGGAGGAACTAAAGAGGAAGATTTTAGATGAGGCTCACAGGACTCCTTATGTGATGCATCCAGGTTCCACCAAGATATACCAAGATCTAAAGAAACGTTTTTGGTGGCCTGGGATGAAAAGAGACATCGCTAGATATGTTAGCACCTGTCTGACCTGTCAGAGGGTCAAGGCAGAACATCAGAGACCAGGAGGAGTTCTGCAGCCTATCCAGATCCCAGAATGGAAGTGGGAAGACATTTCTATGGATTTTATAGTGGGCTTACCCAGAACCACGAATGGTTTTGATGCCATCTGGGTAATAGTTGACAGGTTAACTAAATCAGCCCACTTCTTAGCTATCAGGATATCCTACTCCATGGAACAGCTAGCTCAGTTGTATCTCAAGGAGATCGTCAGACTACATGGAGTCCCACGGACCATTATTTCAGACAGAGACAGTCGATTCACATCACACTTCTGGGAGTGTGTACAGTCAGCACTGGGCATGAAGTTAAAATTCAGTACCGCTTTCCATCCTCAGACAGATGGTCAGACGGAGCGAGTAAACCAGGTACTTGAAGATATGCTCCGAGCATGTGCCCTAGACTTCAAGGGTAGTTGGTTGCGATATCTGAGTTTAGCAGAATTTGCATACAACAATAGCTATCAGGCCACTATCGGCATGGCACCTTACGAGGCTCTCTACGGGTGGAGGTGTAGATCTCCAATCTGCTGGTATGAGAGTGGTGAACAGAAAGAACTAGAACTTCAGACAGACCTAGTAGCAGATACCACAGCAGCTATACAGCAGATCCGCCAGAGGATAGAGATAGCTCAGAGCCGCCAGAAAAGCTATGCTGATACACGGCATAGACCATTAGAGTTTTCAGTTGGGGATTCAGTATTCCTCAGAGTGGCTCCCATGAAGGGAGTAATGCGTTTTGGGAGGAAGGGCAAACTAAGTCCCAGATATGTGGGACCATACCTTATCACTAAAAGAGTTGGCAAGGTAGCATATGAGTTAGAGCTACCACAGGAGATGTCAGTCATCCATAATGTATTTCATGTCTCTATGCTGAAGAAGCATATCCCAGATGCCACCCAGGTGATTGAGCCCCAGTCGGTACCAGTCCGCGAAGACCTCAACTATGATAGTCGGCCTATTCAGAAAATAGACCGAGCAGTTAAGAAATTGCGGAACAAGGAGGTACCATTAGTAAATGTCATTTGGCAAGATCACACCACAGAAGAGGCAACATGGGAGACAGAAGCCAGTATGAGACAGAAGTACCCAGAGTTATTCTAAGTTCGAGGATAAACTTTTTATAAGGTATGGGGGATTGTAACGCCCAAAAATTCTCAAAATTATTTTAGAAATATTCTATGATTTTTCTGGAATTTTAGGATATTTTTACATAATTTTTAGAATAGCAGAAGTAGCAAAAATAAATAGAATCGTAGAATAGCCTATGCGGGAATTGAACCCGAGACCTATTGGGACCTACGACTTAAGGTGAACTCTAGTAACCAGTGAACCCAGCAGGGCCGTGCTGAAAGGAAAGGGAACCAATTTTATTTAAGTTAGAGTTGGGTGAATTAATTCCTTAATATAAATAGGGAATTAAGTGAGGAGTTTTATTTTTCACCGTGACTTACCTCTTCTCCTCACCCTAGTCACGCCGGCCCCTTCTTTTCTTCCTCACTCGGCGCACCAAGCACCAAAGGCTAGGGTTCCATCCCAAAGGCTCCAAGAACACCTTCCTGCAACAACTTCGACCCGAGGATGCTCCCCTCCGCGAGAGGAACGCATAGACGCGAGAAGATCGTCGAAAGGATCATCTTCTCCGGAAATCTAGCGATTAGAGTCGTAAGAAAATTAGAGCAGAAGGTAAGAAACCCCTCACCTGCAGTATAAGTAGCTTTCGTATGATTTCATGCTTTAGTTTAGTAGTATATGGATTTCTGGCACATAGGGTGAGCAATAGCGCACACCAACTGCTCGATAGTAGGTGCAGCCCATTTAAAATGCAACTTAGGCATTGTGATAGCTCAGTAAATGCAATAGAAGCATTTTTATAGCATGTCCAGTTTTATTACAGTTTTTTTTTATGGGACTACGGTCCAATGGGTGGGCTCCCACAGTCGCCTCTAGGTTCAGACAACCTAGCTATAGGTTCAGATAACCTAGAAATAACAAGATAAGTACAATTCAGCTATAACCAGTATTTTATTTTCAGCAGTGGCACTGTACTGGACTAGATGTCCATTGGGTTGGGCTCCCACAGTCGTTCCTAGGATTAGATAACCTAGTAAACCCTACTAAATTCGGGACTTGCAAACCCGGGACTAGTTAGGGATGCGCGCATAGCAAGTACAGTTGCAGGGCCCAAACAGCAGCATGATTATGTATTTTCATCTATCTATGATAAATAGTTTTTAAAACTCACAAATCAGTTGCGTATACAGTTTAATTTCAGTTCTAGCCCAGTTTTAGTGTAGCTCAGTTCATGCTTTAGCTTAGCTCTTTCTTATTGATACATGTGATAGTTCTATGATCAGTTTTGATTCTGTATTTTGTATGATAGTATGCCATGCCATGCTTTAACATGTTCAGCATAGATTTCAATAGCATGTTTTAAAAAGCATACATTGCATCGTATGCATGTTTTGTGAGGTAGATGGTTTCTTACTAAGCTCTCAAGCTTACAGATACTCTTTTCCTTATACTGTAGATAAAGGTAAAGGAAAGATGGACTAGCGGAGGCTGGAGGTTAATGCAACGAAGATGTGTGTGCTAAAAAGGAGTTTGAAATGCAGATCTCAGGGATTTAGCAAGTCTAACTATTAGAACCTTGTTACTTTTAGTTTTTCATATTTCAGTTTGTTTAAAAATCATGAACTAGTGAAATATGCACCATGCCATGTTTAGAATGCTAGATAATTGATGGTAGAATGCATTTCAGTTAGTTTAGAGTTGGTATATGAGATTTCTGCTCGAACCAGGGCTGAAATCAGGTTCTGATATGAAATCAGAAACCCCGATCGATCAGTCGATTGACTGGAGGCTTCTCGATCGATCCGTTGATCGATTGGGCAGCTGATCCCGCGAACAGAATGCGCCTGGATCGATCAGTCGATCGATCCAGCCGAGTTCCATCGTGAACAGAAGGTTTGGGGATCGATCAGCCGATCGATCCAAGCTGAACCGCGTACAGCGCGTCGTCGAATCGATCATTGGGTCGATTGGAAATGCTGGATCGATCAGCCGATCGATCCAGACGCTAGTTCCTGCGTACAGTAGGGTCCTGAATCGATCACTGGATCGATTGACCAACTTGGATCGATCAGCCGATCGATCCAAATTAGTCTCCGAGCACAGTAGCACGCTGGATCGATCCGTGGATCGATTAGAGGCCTAGTATTAGCTGAAACCACTTTAGTTCAGCCCCAGATGACAGCAAAGACCTAGAACACCCCTTCTAGCATGGCCACAGCAATTCAAGGGGTAGTTTAAACATCCAGTTCAGATAGTATAGCGATTAACAGAAGCATATTCATTAGTTCAGCAAAATTTTCATCAGATCAGCTTTCCGCACATGAATTAGTTAGCATATTGTGACGATCGGCCTCACAGTCTAGTTAGTAGGAGGTGGGTCGTTACATTCTATATCTCATATCATGTATTAATTAGTTCAATAAACTATGGATGTTTGGATACCATAGTAGATAAGATAAGTTTCGGATTAGGACTATTTATGCTTATGTTTTTTCTTACTTCTTATCATGATAACTTTCTATGTTATAGGTTAAATTTGGATTCTAGGTTTAGGATATTATCGAACCAACCATGTTTTGATAACCTTGTAATATATATATAACCTTGTAATATATATATATATATATATATATAAAAATAAGATATTATGACCTTAACCATGTTTTTGATAACCTTGTTGTACATGTTAGTTTCAGATTTTAGGGTTTAACAAGCTATAAAAGTAATCATGCTTGATAACCTTGTAGAATACATTAGTTTTAGATTTTAGGGTTGAATATGCTATGACATTAATCATGCTTTTGATCACTTTATAATACATGATAGTTTCGGATTTAAGGTTAGGATGCTATGAATTCAATCATGTGTTATGATAACCTTGTAAGATATAGTAGTTTTAGATTTTAGGGTTTAGGTCATTATGGAATCAACCATGCTTTTGGTAATTTATAATATATATATTAGGTTCAGATTTTAGGGTCATAAGAAAATAGATAGTATTGTTCCTTGATCAAATGCTAGGGCATGCAATTTTGGTTTGAATTTATAGGATGTAAATTTCCTCATGCACTCTAAGGTTATTAGAAGGTAGAAACCTCATGTCATAATTTAGGAGTATGTATGTTACAGATTCCACGATTAGATGCCCAATGTGTTTATGAACTTGAGAACAACTATTATAAGGTTTGAAATTTTATAATTTATGCATGTTTGGAGTTATGATCCGAGCAAGCTCAGGGAGTTTATCAAGTAATGATCCGAGCAAACTCGGGGGGCTTACCAAGTTATGGTCCTGACAAGCCCAAGGAGCTTAACAAGTTATGATCTGGTCAAGCCTATGGAGCCTATCAAGTTATGATCCGAGGACCTAAGCTTGGGAAGCTTATTGAGTTGTGATCTAGGCAAGCCTGGAGAGCTTATCAAGTAATGATCTAGGAAAGCCTGGGGAGCTTAGCAAGTTATGATTCAGACAAGCCAGGGGAGCTTAATAAGTTATTATCTGGGCAAGCCTGAGGAGTTTATCAAGTTATGATCTGAGGACCTATGCCCGGGGAGCTTTCCAAGCCACAATCTGGGTACCCTTTCCCTGGGAGCTTACAAGCCTCGATCTGAGGACTCACGCCTGGGGAGCTTGCATTATGGGTAAGACATGTACTAGGTGTTAGATCAAGACACACGTGAGAGGCGAAGTGAATCATGTGGTTTTCTAAAACTCATCTTTTTCCATTTTTAAAACAAGAGTATGGAGAAGAAAAAGAAATAGACAAAAATGAAAAAAGATAAGAATACAAAGATTTACTTGGTTCGGAGTCTTTGGTGATTCCTACTCTAAGACCCAGGTCCCACGGATCTATTGACGGGTAATCTACTAAAAACCTCCTCTAGAACCATAATCGAATACACAAGAATTGGAAGAGTGTAACAAGCTATATTTATAGAAATTAAGTATAGTAATTAAATTATCATTACCAAACACTTTTGTAGATGGTCAGCTCAAGCTTAATGTTTGGTTGGCTTCTCGGTGGTAGTTGAGCATAGTAGAGTCATAGCAAGGCAGCAACAATAAGCTGGAGCAGTCAGAAAGATGATCGGACACGTAAAAGCTCGTATGGAAGTTATGTTTGATAGCTTGGGCAAAACACCCTTATAAAGGATGTGGAAGGCACCTTCTATAGCCTTGAAGGTGCCTCCAATATGAGAAATTTGATCCCGAACAGCTTAGTCCTTATCTATAATAAAGTCTAAATTTTATCCTGTGGAAGGCGCCTACGCCTTCCATGAATAGTGAAAAGGCTCCTTCCATACTATGGAAGGCACCTCGGGTAATGTTCACCCAAGGCCTTGTGTGCTCCTTTTACCCTGCAAAACATGTTAATCCAACAATAAAAAGTATACCCTATAAGACAAAGTTTAGCACAACCATAATAAGAATCAGTAATTAGATCCTATCTCCCCGAGACTATGATCTAGTTAGGGTCTCAATTTAGGTTTCGAAATGAACCTAAATTGGATCGACACCTACTGTCCCTTCGAACGGAGACGCATCCTCACTTAGTCATTCTCCTCTAGTGACTTACCTCTACTCACTAGTTGTAGAGATACCTTCAAAAATTACACATCCAGACTTCGGAAATCAAACATCCCGGCCTAACGAAATCACACATCCGGTCTTCTCCAATCCGAAATCACACATCTCGACCTATTGGAATCGCACATATGGTCTTCTCCAATTAGAAATCATACATCCCAACCCTTGCTAGAATCCCACATCTAGACTTCAACCTGTAGGGAATCAAACATCTCGACTTGTCGAAATCACACATCCGATCTTCAACCAATCAGGAATCAAACATCCTAACTCAGGTTAATCAACCCTGCACAGTCTGTAACAAGGTTAGATCACAACACGTCTAACTTTAATCTATTTGTTATTCATTAAAACTTAGGTTTGACCATTGGTGCCAACTGCACCAACACCAGGGACCTACGCCCTAGAAGCTTGTCAAAGATATTATTTATAGTATGTATGGGTAGGAGTTTTTGCTCCAAGGTTTAGATTCCTACCAACTACATTAGGGGATAATAACATGAAACTAATTCATTGGGTTTCATTTTTATGTTTTGCAAGTAGTATGTTCATAATTATGTTTTGCGCATAGTATGCCCATGATTATACTTTAGTTATACACATGTTTATACTTTAGTTTTGCTTATGTTAATGCATTAGTTATGCTTATATTTATGGTATAGTTAGGTTTAAGAATTATGTTTCAGTTATGCTTATGATTATACTCTAGTATGCTCATGTTTATTCATTAATTATGCAATTATTTATGCTCTACAAAAAGTATGTTTACATTTATGCTTTAGTTATGTTTATGCAATGTAAGTAGCTAAAGGTTAAAATTAGTAATTGTAGGTTTCCCATTAAAACACATGGCTATAAGAATTAATTAATGCATATTATGGTTTGAATGTACTAAGTCTTTAGACTCATAGTTCTAATTGTTGCAGGAGATGAGACAGAAGGCTTCGACCAGTGAGCAGGCTTAGATAGAGGCAGTACAACCCGAATACCTTCCAGCTCATGTTCCACATTATTTAGATGCTTTCTTCAGGGAGTATAAATTATGGAACTTGGCGACCAGTATTTAATGTTTACTTGTGGATAACTGTTTTGAGAACTATTTGGGTACTTTTGATTAAATTCAAAATTTATGTATGGATTCAAGTGCTTCTATGTTTGGGACGTCCGAAAAAAAAACATGACTCATTTAATATAGCTTAGGGGATGTTTAAAAACCCATATCCATTAATCCAACCCAATCCATTATCATTAAGCTTGGTTCAAAACCAAACCAACTTGACTTATCATCAGGTTTTGATAAGCAACCATTTCTTGTTTAAAATTTTCAACTTATTGTACCTCCATTTAAGGTAAATATGTATCTAGACTATGACTTGGAGTCATCATTTTCTATTTGGAAGCTGATATTAGTATAACAGCATATAACCATATCACCTTCTCTATATACCAAGAATAAATCCTTAGTTCTTCTTAAGTAATTAAGAATTGCCTTGACAGTCACCCAATGATCTATACCAAGATACAATTGATATCTTGTCATGACACTCAAAGTGTATGATATATCGAACCTGGTACATAACATAACATACATTATCAATCCTATAGCCAACACATATGGGATCTGACTTATTCGCATCCTCTCAGCTTGGGTGCTCGAGCACATAGACTTCAAAAGGTGAATCTCGTGTGTCATAGGAAGAAAACATTTCTTTGATTCATCCATGCTAAACCTTTTTAGCACTTTTTCTATATATGTATTGTTGGGACTTTCGAGCCGTAAAAATCACTTTTTGCGTTGCGAAAACCTCGAAGTCTTGCCACGGATCCGTGCGAAGATATATAAAAATAAATCATGTACAAGTTTCTAACCTAGATCTACCTTAGATTTACATGAATAAGAAGCGTTACCCTTGTTGCGAAGCCCTTCGCTTATCCCGCTCGTCCAAAAGGTTGCCGGATCTCGAGAGTGTCAAGCGTACACTCCTCTATACGTATCCACACGGACAATAGGTGGAGAAGAACCACTTAGAGTGTGCTAGCACTCTTGGGTGGCTCGGCAATGGAGGAGAGGGAGAGAGAGCAAGAAGTGAGGAAGAATAATGATGATCCATTCATTATGAAAAATAAGAGTAAAATGGCATAAGTATTTTTCATCTAATGAAAATACTTAATGCTCATTAACTCCATTAATGAGCCTCATTAATGAGTCTTAATGAATATTTAATGAATATTCATTCTTCATTAAATGGCCATTTTGAAACTCCTCTTCTCTTCATAATTTGAATCGAAATTTGAATCTAATATTCAAATTGAATTCATAATTCAATGAATGTCACCATTTATCATTGAATTCAAAATTCAATGAATATCATCATTAAGTCTCACTTGAGTCTAACTCAAGTCTAGCCTCACTTTAGTCTAACTCAAGTCTAACTTAATCGAGTCTTACTCAATTAATCTAATTTGGATTACACTTAATCCAATTTGGTTCATCATATGAACCTAATCCTCTTGGTTCATCATATGAACCTAATCTCCATCTAATTGCCCTTTGTGTGTGATCCTATAGGTTCTTGTAACGTTGGCAATGCTCCTAAACCCATTTAGAAACATAAGTAATGAGCGATATCTAGCAACACATCATTATTACCCAAGTTACAAGAATGTTGAGATCCAACATCACCATTGTGACTCTCACAATATGTGACAATGTCCTTCTATCCTTGACATCTAGATTGATCAATTGAGGCATAGACTGTGTCATCCTCTAATCAATCTATGTCTTGAACCCCAAGTAGACTCACTCTAATCAAATAAGCTCAATATCTCATATTGTCTCATTTGGGCATGGTCATGCACTTAGTTGTCTCACTCTATCAAGAATCATGATGTCACTCCTGTCATATAGGAGGGATAGATCCCATCTACATCACTCACATCCCTCCGCATAATTTGTTACATACTCAGTAATTGCCTTTATGGTCCACCCAATTACGGGTGACGTTTGACGAAGTTAAAGTATGCAACTCCTTATGTAGGGAACCATGGTGACTTCAGGTCCAAGGACTAATAGTCATACTAATAGCCACATGAGAAAGTATATGCCACTCATATAACGATCCATGATACTTTCTCATGGCGGGTCATTCAGTATACATTCTCCAATGCATACCCATGTGTCAACTTGATATCTCTATATCCATGACTTGTGAGATCAAGTCATCGAGTTGACCTACATGCTAGTCTCATCACATTAACATTGTCCCTGAATGTTAATACTTAACTAAGAATGATTAAGAGTAGTGTTCTCTATATCATCTCACTATCAATTCAACCAATTGATTTATATAGATAAGAACCTTCTACTCAAGGATGCTATTATACTTAGTTATTTGGCACCAATACAAGTAAGTATAATAACCATAAAGAAATGCCTTTATTAATATATAGGAATATGATACATCGAGTCCATACAACAATCACCATATGATTGGCTCTAGGGTTCTAACTAACAATCTCCCACTAGCACTAGTGTCAATCAGTGTAGGCTCTAAGGGCCAATGACCTAGTGTGACCATCATGCTTTCTCTGTCCCAAAGCCTTGGTCAAGGGATCAGCGACGTTAGCCTCTATGGGTACTCTGTAAATCTTCACGTCTCCTCTATCGATGATCTCTCGAATGAGATGGAAGCGTCGTAGTATGTGTTTGGTCCGCTGGTGTGAGCGAGGTTCCTTAGCCTGTGCAATTGCTCCATTGTTGTCACAATAGAGCTCTATAGGATCGGCTATGCTAGGAACCACCCCAAGCTCAGTAATGAACTTGCGGAGCAAAACTGCCTCCTTTGCTGCTTCTGATGTAGCAATATACTCGGCCTTTGTTGTAGAATCAGCAACTGTGTCCTACTTCAAACTCTTCCAACTCACAGCACCACCATTCAAGCAAAATACGAACCCAGACTACGATCTATAATCATCCTGGTTAGTTTGGAAGCAGGCATCACTGTAACCCTTTACAGCTAGGTCGTCATCGCCTCCAAATATCAAGAAATATTCTTTAGTCCTTCTTAAGTACATAAGAATATTCTTGATTGCTATCCAGTGACACTCACCTGGATCTGACTGGTATCTGCTCATCATGCTCAAAGAATAAGAAACATCAGGACGAGTACATAGCATGGCTTACATGATAGATCCTATGGCTGAAGCATAAGGGATCTTATCCATGCGGTCTCTCTCCTCTCTAGAAGAGGGACTTTGAGTTTTTGAAAGACTCACACCATGTGACATTGGCAGAAATCCTTTCTTGGAATTCTGCATGGCAAACCGTAGTAATACCTTGTCAATATATGTACTTTGACTTAGGCCAAGCAATCTCTTAGACCTATCTCTATAGATCTTTATGCCTAGAATACAGGCTGCTTCACCTAAGTCCTTCATTGAGAAACAATTTCCTAGCCAAGTCTTTATAGACTGTAGCAAAGGGATGTCGTTCCCAATGAGTAGTATGTCATCCACATAAAATACAAGGACGACAACTGTGTTCCCAACAACCTTCTTGTAGACACAAGGTTCATCTTCATTCTTGATGAAACCAAATTGTTTGATCGCATCATCGAATCGAAGATTCCAGCTTCGAGAAGCTTGCTTAGTCCATAATAGACTTATGCAGCTTGCATACTCTGCCAGTATGCAGTGGATCTACAAAACCCTCAGGTTGTGTCATGTACACATCCTCGAGCAAGTTTCCATTCAGAAATGATGTTTTGATATCCATCTGCCAAATCTCATAATCGTGGTATGCTGCAATAACAAGCATGATCCGAATGGACTTAAATATCGCTACTGGAGAAAATGTTTCATCATAGTCAATACCATGAATTTGCTTGAAACCTTTAGCTACCAAGCGACCCTTATAGGTAATAAGTCCATCCATGTCAGTCTTTCTCTTAAAGACCCACTTACACCCAATGGGTTTGATGCCTTCAGGTGGATCAACCAAAATCCATACTTGGTTGGTGTACATGGATTCCATCTCGGATCTCATGGCCTCTAGCCATGACTCAGAATCTGGTCTCATCACAGCTTCCTGATAGGAGGTAGGCTCATTCTCAATGAGCATAACGTTATCATGGTCAGACAAGAGAAATGAGTATCTCTCAGGCTGACGACGTACCCTATCAGACCTGCGAAGAGGTATGCCTACTTGAACCGGTTGTTGTTCCTCAACTCCTTGTGGAACAATCTCATCATCGATAACAATTTGTGGTTCCAGTTCAACTTCGATCAAGGCTTCAGTGCTATGGTCCATATCTTGAACTTCTTCAAGATCGAACATACTCCCACTAGTTTTTCTATAAATAAAGTCCCTTTCTAGAAATACCCCAGTCTTAGCCACAAACACTTTGTGTTGACTGGGAATGTAGAAGTAATATTCCTTCATTTCCTTGGGATATCCTATAAAATAGCACTTATCGAATTCCCAGTTTATCCAAGACTTGACGTCGAACGTAAGCCTCACAACCCCAAATCCTCATAAAAGACACCTGGGCATCTCTCCCAGTCTATATCCTATATGGTGTCTTTATCACAGCCATGGATGGAACACGGTTAAGTGTGAAAGCTGCTGTGTCTAGAGCATATCCCCAAAAGGATATAGGAAGACTCATCATAGATCGTACCATATCTAATAGGGTACGATTCCTCCTTTCGGACACACCATTCCACTGTGGTGTTCCAGGAGGAGTGAGTTGGGATAGGATCCCACACTCAGCTAGATAGTCACAAAACTCATGGCTAAGGTATTCACCACCTCGATCTAATCGAAGTATTTTAATACACTTGCTTAGCTAGTTTTGTACTTCATTCTTGAATTCTTTGAACTTTTCAAAGGATTATGATTTATGTGTCATCAGATACACATAACCATATCAACTGAAATCATCAATAAATGTGATGAAGTACCTATAACCACCTCTGGCAACGACATTGAAAGGGCCACATACATCACTATGTATAAGTCCTAACAAATAAGTCGCTCTTTCGCTGTGCCCACTAAGGGAGTCTTGGTCATCTTGCCTAGTAGGCATGACTCACATGTCTCATATGATTCGAAATCAAATGAGTCCAGCAAACCATCTTTATGGAGCTGAGATAAGCGATTCTCATTTATATGACCTAAGCGACAATGCCAGAGATAGGTTTGGTTCATTTCATTTGACTTGAACCTTTTGGTACTTATGTTATAGATGAGGTTCTCTAAGTCTAGAATGTACAGTCCGTTCATTAGAGGTGCACTACAGTAGAATATATCTTTTAAATAAACAGAACAACATTTGTTCTTTATTACAAAAGAAAAGCCTTTCTTGTCCAAACAAGAGACTGAAATGATGTTCTTTGTAAGAGCAGGCACATAACAACATTCATCTAATTCTAGTACAAGCCCAAAGGGCAGAGATAGATAGTAAGTTCCTACAGCAACAGCAACAACCTGTGCTCCATTGCCTACTCGTAGGTCTATCACGCCCTTCGTTAATGCCCTACTATTTCCCAATGCCTGTACATTAGTACAAATGTGAGAAGAACATCCGGTATCTAATACCCACGATGAACACAACAACAGACAGTGTCTCGTCGTAGTGGGAGGGTTGTTAGGCAACCTGAAAGATTCATGTTTTTGGGAGAGTCGTCGAACTTGGTCCCAGGTAAACATGAACCTGATCCCCGAACATATGACGAAGCACTCCAAGATATAGATGCAGCATCTTGGCAAAAAGCAATGAATTCAGAAATAGAATCTATGTATTCTAATAAGGTCTGGGAGCTTGTAGAACCACCAAGTGGTGTAAAAGCCGTTGGATGTAAATGGATCTACAAATGGAAAAGAGGGACAGACGGGAAGGTGGAAACTTTCAAAGCAAGGCTTGTTGCGAAAGGGTACACTCAGAAAGAGAGAATCGATTATGAGGAAACTTTTTCGCCGGTGGCCATGCTCAAGTCTATCCGGATACTCTTATCCATTGTCGCTCATATGGATTATGAGGTTTGGAAAATGGATGTCAAGACAGTTTTCCTTAACAGAAGTCTTGAAGAAAACATCCATATGAAGCAATCAGAGGGATTTATTGAAAAAGGCAAAGAGCATCTAGTGTGTAAGCTCAATCAGTCGATTTATGGACTGAAGTAAGCTTCAAGATCTTGGAACATCCGGTTTAATAAAGTAATCCAATCATATGGATTTATTCAATGTCCGGATGAGTCTTGTGTATACAAGAAGTGTGATGAAAACGTGGTGGTATTTCTTGTACTATACGTAGATGACATTTTGTTAGTTGGAAACAATATCAAAGTGTTGTCAGAAGTAAGGGTATGGTTGCCCAAGAAATTCGATATGAAGGACTTAGGAGAATGCACACATATTCTTCAGATCAAAATAATAAGGGATCGTAAGAAAAGGATGTTGTGCTTGTCACAAGCTTCATATATCGATACAATCCTTGCTCGTTTTAGCATGCAAGACTCCAAGAAAGGTTTTCTACCTTTTAGGCATGGAGTAGCTTTATCTAAAGAGATATCTTCGAAGACATCAAAAGAGATAGAGGACATGAAGGCAGTTCCTTATGCTTCGGCTGTCGGAAGCCTAATGTATGCTATGCTGTGTACGAGACCAGTTATCAGTTTTGCTATGGGCATGGTTAGCTGATATCAAAGTAACCCTGGACGAGGACATTGGACTGCTATAAAGAATATATTAAAATACCTGAGAAGGACTAGAGATTATATGCTAGTTTACAAAGCAGATGATTTGCTCCCTGTAGGTTACACGGATTCTGACTTCCAATCAGATATGGACAATAGTAAGTCTACATCAGCCTATGTGTTTACTTTAGGAGGTGGAGTCATTGCATGGAGGAGTGTTAAGCATAAATGCGTTTCTGACTCAACCATGGAAGTTGAGTATGTGGCAGCCTCTAAGGCAGCAAAAGAAGCAGTGTGGCTCAAGAACTTCCTAATGGACTTAGATGTGATTCTTGGTTTGCCCAAAATCATCACAATTTATTGTGATAATAGTGGTGCAGTAGTAAACTTGAAGGAACCACAAGCACATAAGGCGAGTAAACACATAGAGCGCAAGTACCACCTGATACGAGGCATCGTAAAGTGAGGAGAAGTTGTTGTCGTTAATATTACAACAACTGATAACCTAGCAGATCCTTTCACTAAGGCCTTTCCGGTGAAAGCTTTTAATCGACATGTTGAAGAAATGAGAATCAGATGTATGGCAGCTTTTAAGATAGAATAGTCTTTTAGTATAAGTGGGAGATTGTTAGAGTGTATACTAAAAGCCTAGCTTTTTGTAAACATTTATATTTAAAATAAAGAATCACATTGGTCAAATGTCTACATTTATATGCTAAGTGTAGTTGTTCAATTAATTTATATTGTAAATAACATGGTGTGTGGTGTCACAATCAGAAGATCATGTTATCAATTACTTATAAATTATAAACAGTAGCTCATGACTAAGATGGAAAGGAACAAACCATTAGAATAGTCGTAGTGTAATTTGGTATTAGTTTATCTTAACTATAAAATTACACTAGTACACTCTGAGTGTATTGAGCAGGACCATTTAAGGAAAGTTCTTTTATATTGACTTAATAAAAGAACAAGACCTTTTGTTATTATGGAAGTGTGTGCTCTTAATCCTGATATAGTAACAAGCACATGTACTTAATATTTATTTCTTTGACTTATCAAAGGGTGAGATTTTTCTCGATAAATCAAGAGGCCCGATAAGTTGGGAAATGATATTATTTATAGTGTGTGTTGTTGATTATAGAAGGAAACTGTGTCCTAGTATTCTAAGTTGATAATACCCCCAAGAGGAGCTCATAAGGATTGTCATGTAAACCCTGCAGGTGGACTTAGTCCGACATGACGATAAAGTTGAGTGGTACTACTCTTGCAGCTAGATATTAATTAAGTGAGTTGTCAGTAACTCATTTAATAAGTGGATATTCGATATCTTAAACACATGGGGACTAACACACTCATGATAAGAAGGAGCCTAAAATGTAATTTCAGATTGGTACGGTAGTTCAATAATAATTCTTTAGTGGTATGAATTATTATTGATGAAATTAAGTTGGGTGTTTGGGGTGAACACGGGAAGCTTAACTTCATCGGGAGATCAGAAACCAATTCCTCCTCTCGGTCCCTATCGTACTCTCTTATTTATAAAGTGTTATACCCACTGATACCCACCTTCCTACCCAACCTTAGGTGGCCGGCCAAGCAAGCTTGGAGTCCAAGCTTGGGCCGACCAAGCCAAAGGTTAAGCCAAGTAAAGGTGGCCGACCCTTGCTTGGAGCCCAAGCTTGGTGTGGCCAGCCATATAAAAATAAAAGGGATTTTATTTAAAATCTTTCCATATGTGGAAGCCATGATTTTAAAAGAGAGTTTAAAATTTAAATCTTTCCTTTTATAGCTTTCTACAAAAGATTAAGAGAAAGATTAGATATCTTTCCTTATTTATAGTTGAAAAGAAGATTTTAATTTTAAAGAAAACTTTCCTTTTTTAAAATCATCCACATGTTTTAATAGATAGATTTTAATTTATAAAATTTTCTTTTATAACCAACCATGAAGGGAAAAATTATTAGAGAAAATGTTATTTTAAAAATTTTCGGAAACAAATAAGGAAGTTTAAATTTTGTGTTTAAAATTTACCTTATTTGGAGCACATGAGGTGGCCGACCATGTAAAGGGTTAAAAGGAATTTTTAATTAAATTTTCCTTATTAACCAATGGCAAGGAGAATAAGGGAATTTTAATTATAATTAAATTTCCTTATATGCCAAGACCAAGGAATATAAAAGAGGGGGTAGAGGTGCCTCACCTCACAACATATCTCCTAGTATTCCCCTCCTCTCTTCCTTGGTGTGGCCAGCCCTATTCTTATCCTCTTCTCTTCTTCTTTAGTGGTCGGTGCATCCCTCTTTTGGAGTTCTTGTTGGTGGCCGGTTCTTGTTAGGAGAAGAAGGTGAGAAAGGAGGCTTTGCTCTTGCATCCCTTGAAGCATGAAGGTTGGTGGCTGAAACTTGCAAGAAGGAAGGAGTCTTTGTGGTTCTCATCTCAGTAGATCGTTGCCCACACAACGCCCGAGATAAGAAGAGGAATACGATAGAAGATCATGAGGTTGTTACTTACAAAGAAAGGTATAACTGGTAATTCAATTCCGCATCATACTAGTTTTTCCTTTGTAAGAATTTTGAAATACCAAACACAAGAGGCATATGATTCTAGGTTTCAAATTTGTGATTCGAGTTTTGTGTTCTTTTATTTTCTTTTTCGATCTTGTGATTCGATTGTTCTTTTTGGTTAAACTTAGGGTTACTATAAGGAGATTGAAAATTGAATTTCTTTAAAAGACTTTGTCAAGGAAGTGATGGATGATCTCATAACCAAGAAGGTCTAGTGTCTCGCCTTGTTTAACCTAGAAGCCAATTTTAGAAATAAATATTTAATCAACTTTGTAACATGGGTGGACTTGGATTAATAATGTTAAGCATCGTTTGCGACCCAAGTCTAAACCTCTAAGAGCAGATAAGTTAAATTTGTAATCAATAATGTTAAGTTCTGCTTCCGATTCCTAATTTAATTTCTAAAGAACACAATAGGTTGTTAGAAATGGTTCAGGACTAGTACAAAATTTTTGTAAAGGGGAACCAGCACGATTTTTCGAGTATCAACTGTTGGTGTAGGAAGCATCCGACGATCGAACCTGAGTTTTGATAATGGCAAAGGATTCAAAGTTAAGGTGTGTTGTGAACTTACGTGCTTGATTGAGTGTTTCAGGTAAGTCCTAACTGTGGTTAGGCAAGGTAAAAACCCTAGGGGGTGGTAACCCTAGGTCATAGGGAGTGGTAACCCTATGCGGAAAGTCTTGGTGGGTCGAGTGCTTCAGGCAAAAGTCCTAGGGGGTGGTCACCCTAAGTGGAAAATCCTGGTGTCGCGAACCAAGTGGAAGACTGGACGGGTCGGGAAGTGGGCGTCCAGCAGAAAGTCCGGAGGCATCGAACACCGAGCAAAAGTCCAGTCTATCTGGAGGATCGCACTAGCAAAAGGTAAAATCTCCTGAGTTGAGTAGGTGAGGACTTGTTCCTCGTAGAGGGAACAGTAGGCGTCAGGTCGACCTAGGGCTTCCGGTCGGAAACCCGAAGTCAGACCCAGACAGTCTGGTGACTGTCAAGTTTATTTATATATATTATATTTTATGTTCTAACTCTGTTTTGCAGGTAACTAACAGTTTTATGCAAAGTTAGAACTGACCGGGATTGGTCGACCGAACCTTAGATTCGGTCGACCGAACCTCCAAGCTATCAGATCAGATCTCCAGAAGTTCGACCGGGTTCGACCAGGGATCGGTCGACCGGACCTCGGGATCGGTCGACCGAACTTGGGATAGTTGTCGACTGGATCAAGCCGAGGTGTGCGGGTCAGAGGAGACTGATCGGTCGATCGGACCCTGGGATCGGTCGACCAAACCCAGGGATAGAGTTTGACCAGATCGAAGCGGAGCGACAAATCGACGGATCATATGCGGTGGAGATCATCTGATCGGTCGACCGAACATGAGGATCGGTCGACCGATCCACTTCGGGTCAAACCTGATCCCGAGACTTGGGGATTTGGATCAGACCTTGCAGAGCTATAAAAAGAGGCCTCGAGGTGCAGCTCAAATCATCTATATCGAACAAGAAAACTGCGCTCTTCTGTGTGCTGCTGCTAACGCCTCAACAACGCTCTGCTACTCCAACGAAACACTCCAAAGTTCTCTCTTCTCTTCTTTTTCGTTGGTATAGTTTTTTTATTGCACTTAATTGTACTTATTCACTTGTAAAGATTTGCGCTATATAATTGTTGCCCACCGAAAGCGGTCAAGGACTGCGAGCCTTCGAGTAGGAGTCGAGATAGGCTCCGAACAAAGTAAAACACTTACGTCTTTGTGTGTTTGCATTTACTTTCCGCTGCGTTTCTACTCTTAGTTTTAAATCGCTAAAATAGCCACAAGCGCTATTCACCCCCCCTCTAGCGCTTTCGATCCTTCAATTGGTATCAGAGCGCGGTCGTTTTGAATCGGTGCAACCACCATTCAAAACAATTTTTTCGTGGCATTTTCAGATTTTTCGGAGTCAATTAGAATTTGGCTTTATAGCTATATTCTAATTCTTTTCTCGAATCGGTTTTCTGCTCGAGGTTGGTGCAACACCACCCGAGTTCGTGTTCTATTTTTTTCATACCGCACTACTAAGCCAGGACCAAGTCCTGGAATTTTCTTGTTGTTTATTTTTTATAGTTGATCTAAAATGGCCCTTCAAGAAGGCTACAGTACAGCCCGCCCCCCGCTATTCACCGGAGACGACTTTGGGTACTGGAAGGGTCGGATGGAGGCATATCTCCAGACTCATTTTGAAGTCTGGATGATCGTCAAAACTGGACTCCAACTACCAACTGATAGCGCCAGCAAACCACTACCATACGAGGACTGGGATGCATCTCTGATTAAGAAGGTGGAAGCTAATGCCAAGGCGACCTGCACCCTCCAGTGTGGCCTATCAAAAGAAGAACTCAACCACGTCGCCCCCTTCAACAGTGCCAAGGAGTTGTGGGAGAAGCTCATTGAACTTCACGAAGGAACGTCCGACACCAAAGTAAGTAAAAGAGACTTAATCTTCAATAAATTATTTAATATCAAACTGCAGGAAGGTGAGACAGCTGCCCAACTCCATGCCCGGATTCAAGATCTGCTCAATGGTCTTCATGCAGTTGGACAGAAGGTAGATAACCGGGACATCATAAGGTACTCTTTAAACGCCTTTCCGAGGAACACCTTGTGGGCATCCATGGTAGATGTCTACAAGGTTTCTAAGGACTTATCTACCATTAAGTTAGATGAACTTTTTGCAGAATTCAAACTTCATGAACAGACTAATGCACGCCCGACCGAGAAAGGGTTGGCTTTGGTTGCAGGAACAGGGAGAATGCGCGGATCAAAGATAAAGCGCAGAACCGAACCTGAGGCAGAAGAAGAACCAGATTCGGAAGACGACGATGAGCTTACAACCGAAATATCAACCTGGTAAAGAAACTCTGCAAAAAGAAGGAATTCAACAAAAAGGATGTCAGAAAGGCCATCCAGTCCAAAGAAGCCCAACCAAGCTCGAAGGTCAAATTCGAAGTGACCTACTATGGGTGCAATCAGAAAGGGCACATCAAGGCAAACTGTCCGAACCAGAAGGATCCAAAGAAACTAAAGAGAAAGAAGGCATTGAAGGCAACATGGGACGAGTCTTCTTCCGAGGAATCCGACAACGAAGAACTCGAGCAGACGAATTTTCTCGCATTGACAGCCCGGGACTACACCAACGAATCCGGAAGCGAGGACAAATCGGAAGCTGAGTCCGAGAGAAGCCACGGATCCGCATCCATTTCCGAAGGGTCAAACCCCTCTGTAAGTAAAAATCGTTTATATAGCTTAATTAATTATTTAATGCATAAAGTAGCTAAGTCCAAAATTCGAATCAAGTCGCTTCTGAAGGAGGTAACACTCCTTAAAGAAACGACCAATAAAGTATCTTTGACTGATCCAGTTCAGGCTGGAACCTCAACTCAAGTTCAAAAACTTGAAGAAGAAAATTCCAACATGAAAAGTCAAGTCAAGGATTTGAAGACAACCTTAGAACGATTTTCCCTGGGATCCAAGAATCTTGACTTGATTCTTGGAACACAAAGGCCAATCTACAATAGAACTGGACTAGGATACAAATCGAAAAAGAAAAATAAGCCATATTTATCTCTCATACAAAGAAAAAACAGAAAAATGGTCCAAGCATGGGTTGCCAAGTCCAACCTGATCAATCAAGTTGGACTCGGACAATATTGGATTCCCAAGGATCAAATACATTACCTCGATAGACCATATCGAGACTATGATCCAGGGGGAGCTAAAACGATTAAAATTCAAAATTAAAAATTCGAAATTAAAATTAAAAATTAAAAACTCAATTAAAAATTCAAAATTAAAATTAAAAATTAAAAACTTAATTAAAAATTTGAAATTAAAATTAAAAATTAAAAACTCAATTTAAAAATTCAAAATTAAAATAAAAAAAAAATCAATTAAAAATGCGAAATTAAAATTAAAAAATTAAATTCAAAATTCAAAATTAAAAATAAAAATTAAAGATTCAATTTAAAAAAAAAATCAAAATTAAAATTAAAAATTTACAAAATTCAATTAAATCAAAATTCGAAATTAAACTTAACATTCTAAATTCAATTTAAAATAGAAGGAGGATCCAAAATAGCTGGAACCCGCAACTAAACTACCCGACTGTGTAACCAAACTTAATCTAGCCGAAATGGGTAAACAAGAGTAGACTACTCGGCAGGGTAATTTAAGTTAGATAAAATAGGTCCGGTTTAACTTGACCCACGGTACTAGTGAAGTTTTTGGATGATAGTACGTTAGGGAAGCTTGGGCATCGCATGTCTAGGAAGATATGACTTCGACCTGGTGCATTTGGCCAAGTGGAACTGACCGAAGCTACCCTTAAATGGATCCTAACTAGTTAGACCAAGGTTTAGTATTAAGTTCAATGGGTAGGACTATTTAAAAAACCTCGAAGGCATGGTTACTTTAATGAGTTCCTTGTGACTCACCATAGCCCAGAAGTTTATCCAAAGAATGCTTACTTGTTGAACCTAAAGCTAAACCTGAATCTAACACAAAGTTAAACATAATCCTAAAATTGAATCTCAAATCATCTTACAAAAAATTATAGGAGTCCCTGATTGAAAATTTAGATCGGGTGAGATGACTAAGGAATTCAAATTAAAATCAACTTAAATATTATTCAAATTAAAATCAACTTAAATATTATTCAAATTAAAATCAACTTAAATATTTTTCAAATTAAAATCAACTTAAATATTTTTCAAAATTAAATTAACTTAAATATTTGTCAAAATTAAAGTTAACTTAAATGTTTTTTTTTTAAAAAAATAAAAATTAACTTAAATAATTTTTAAAATAAAAATTAACTTAAATATTTTTCAAAATTAAAATTAACTTAAATATTTTTCAAAAATAAAAATTAACTTAAATATTTTTCATAATAAAAATTAACTTAAATATTTGTCAAAATTAAAATTAACTTAAATAATTTTTAAATTAAAATTAACTTAAGTATTATTCAAATTAAAATTAACTTAAAATATTTTTCAAACTTAAACATTTTTCAAAAATTCTTCAATTAAACGTTAAACCACCATACAAACACCCATAGAATTAACTAATTGTTAACTCAGATTGGGTAAGATGCAAAATTAAGGACTTACTTCAATCAAACTGTCTTTTGATCCATCAACTACTTTATGTGTAGGAATTGGATCAATGGATGTTGGACAGTGGATGCTCCAGACATATGACTGGAGATAGGTTGAAGTTCACTAAGCTTAAACTAAAGAACCTAGGATCAGTTGCATTCGGCAACGATGGAAAACTGAAAGTAATCGGAAAAAGTAATATCGAACTTAACTCCGATTTTATTATTCGAAAAGTGTTATTAGTTGAAAATTTTAATTTTAATTTATTAAGTATAAGCTAATTATGTGATACTGGTTACTCAGTTAATTTTACCAAGTCCGAATGTATAGTCAAAGATATTGATAATCCAAAAATCATACTTAAGGGCACTAGGAAAGATAATGTCTACACCATTTATCTACCAACACCCTCAATAAAGTGTTTTCTAACACAACAAGAGGAAACTGAGTTGTGGCATAGGAGATTGGGTCACACTCACACGAGACTCATTTCAAAAATGAGTCAAAATGGACTAGTCAGAGGATTGCCCAAATTAAAAGTTATTGAAAATTCAATCTGTAATGCGTGTCAACAAGGAAAACAAACCAAGTCACCCCCACAAGTCAACCAATCTAGTTAGAACTACTTGTTTACTTGAGCTCCTTCACCTAGACCTATTTGATTCACACGGAGCCAAGTCACTAAGCAAGAACCAGTATTGCTTAGTTATAATAGATGACTTCTCCAGGTTCACTTGGGTAAAATTTATAAAAATAAAAGATGAAACCTTTGAAATATTTAGTAATTTTTGCAAATTAACAGAAAATGAAAAAGATACTAAAATTAAAAGAATAAGAAGTGACCATGGAGGAGAATTTGAGAATCATAACTTTACTGAATTTTGTGAAATAAATGGGTACAAACATGAATACTCCTGCCATAGGACCCCTCAACAAAATGGTTTAGTAGAACGTAAAGACAGAACCCTACAAGAAGCTGCTAGAACCATGTTAAACGAATATAAACTATCTAATCAATTCTGGGCTGAAGCAGTTAGTACAACATGTTACATTCAAAATAGGATTTTAATTAACAAATTTCAAAATAAACACCCTATGAAATTTATTATAATAAAATTCTCAATTTAAACTATTTAAAAGTATTTGGGTGTAAGTCTTCATTTTGAACACTAAAGACTACTTAGGGAAATTTACATCAAAAACAACCCCGAGAATATTTTTAGGGTATTCAACAACCAATAGAGCATATAGAGTGTATAACAAAAATACCCTAAAAGTAGAAGAAACAATAAATATAATATTTGATGAAGAAAATAAATTACCCAACACAATAAATGAAAATGAAAATACAGAAAATATTAACCCAATAAATAGAGAAGATGACAAAATTCAACCTGAACTTATTGAATCTGAAGAACAAATCACTAACTCAAATGGTATACGACCAACTAGAACAAGTACAAATCACCCATCTGACCAAATTTTGGGTGACCCAACTGTAGGAGTCAGAACTAGATCATCTTATAGAAACCAGAGCCAAATAGCCTTGATTTCAAAAATCGAACCCAAAACCATAGAAGAAGCCCTACCAGACCCATATTGGACTCTAGCAATGCAAGAAGAATTGGCCAAATTTGAAAGAAATCAGGTCTGGGAATTAGTGCCTAAACCCGTTAACAAATCCATAATTGATACTAAATGGGTTTTTAGAAACAAATTAAACGATCAAGGTGAATAGTTAGAAACAAAGCTAGGTTAGTAGCTAAAGGATTCAGTCAAGTAGAAGGGTTAGACTATAACGAGACCTATGCTCCAGTAGCAAGACTTGAATCCATTAGGATGTTGCTAGCCTATGCAGCACACAAAGGATTCAAGCTATTTCAAATGGACGTAAAATTCACATTTTTTAACGGATTTATTAAAGAAGAAGTATATGTAGGTCAACCCCCAGGATTTGAGGACTTAGAACAACCAAATTATGTCTTTAAATTAAAAAAGGCCCTATACGGACTAAAACAAGCACCTAGGGCTTGGTATGAACGTCTGTCCAATTACTTAATATCAAAAGGATTGAACCAAGCTCAAATAGACCCATCCATTTTCGTAAAAACCTTAGAAAATGATATTTTTATAGCCCAAATTTACGTTGACGATATTATTTTTGGTTCCACAAACTCTAAATTTCTAAAAGAATTCACCAAACTAATGGAAAATGAATTCGAAATGAGTCTGGTAGGAGAACTTAATTTCTTCTTAGGTTTACAGATTAAGCAAACTAAAGATGGAATTTACATTTATCAAACTAAATATGCTAAGGAATTAGTTAGAAAATTTGGCATGTAAAACTCAAAAATAATCAATACACCAATGGCTACAAATGCTAAAATTAACTCAGACTTAGAAGGTAAATCAGTAGACTTGAAATACTATCGAAGTGTGATAGGAAGTCTACTGTACCTAATTATGAGTCGACCAGACATTATTTTTACAGTAGGTATGTGTGCACGATACCAATCTTGTGCAAAAGAGTCTCACTTAACCCTTGTCAAAATAATCCTTAGGTATGTTAAGGGAATCCTAAATGTAGGACTATGGTACCCTAGATCTGGCACCCTTGACCTAACCGACTACTCTGACTCAGACTATGCCGGATGCAAGCTAGATAGAAAAATCACAAGTGGTAGCTGTCAATTTCTAGGACAATGCCTAGTAAGTTGGTCAAGTAGAAAGCAACACTGTGTTGCTTGATCTACCATTGAAGCTGAATATATAGCCTTAGGTGAATGCACATCTCAGTTGTTGTAGATGATGCATACCCTTAAAGACTATCAACTGGAGTATCATAAAACTAAAATCTCAATTGATAATATAAGCTCAATAAATCTAACAAAAAACCCAATTCATCACTCAAGGACTAAACATATAGAAGTGAAGCACCATTTTGTAAGGGATCACGTAGCTAAGGGTGATATTGAACTCAACTATGTTGAGTCAAAATCAAACCTAGCTGACATCTTCACAAATCCCTTACCTGAACTTGAGTTCAGCGCACTTAGAAGGCAAATAGGAATGTGCTGGGTAGAATAGATATTAATTTTCAAAATTCACTGTCTTACTTCAAAACTTATGCTTTTATTCTTTTCAAAATCTAGGAAAAATAATGATTTTAAAATCCCATTTTCTTAGAATTTTCAAAAATATGACTTAGCCTAGACTCTACCCTAGAAATCTTGTTCCCCTAGATTTAAGCCAGAGCATCTCACAAACACCTAGGTATACCTTGCTTGTGTTTGCCAAATATAGAATGGTGTGAGATGCATAGGGTATAGACTGGACTCAAGAATACTTATTTCTGTGCATCAATATGAGTCTGGGCGTTAAATACTTTATTAACAGTAATCAAGTCAAGTCTTCCAGCCTTAGTCAAATCTAACTGGACTAAATGACTTTACTTGACTAACCAAGTGAAAGTTGTTTCCCTCAAGGCAATCAACATGTAGCTAACGGTTAGACAGTTGGTGAAGGAAATGTTAAGCTTAAGCATGCTTATACTTTAGGGCTCTGATACCTGATCAAAACAATTTAAATAAGTTAACAACTATTTAACTTGACTCATGCTTGGACTTAAGGACCAACTAAATAAATAATCTAAATTAAATTTTTAGTTACTCCCTCTTCGTCCTAAGATTTCATAAATTCTTACTCCTATTTTCTTCAAAAAAATTTTATAAGTACCTTTTCAAACTGAAACTACATTTTCAAAATTTAATGTTTGCAAAAGGCTTAGCTAAGTGGCACAGATAGCAACCTTCAAACTTAGCCATCTTTATGAATTTTTGTCTCGTTACCTATTAGATTCATTCTATACTTAGCTAAAGGTATTAAACACTTATTTGTTTACTTGCATAATTTAACTTATGACTTTCAAAAATTTTTGCTAAGTAAAACGAACAATTTTTCAGTAAAATTTTATGATAAGCTAAGTGTTACACAGGCATTTGCTCTTTCAAAGAATAAATCTGTTTTTTTTCTAAAAACTTAAAACTTGCTTTCAACTAGCTTATTTTTCGATATATGGAAAATGGGGAGAGTAGAAAATTCAAAATTCAAAAGTAAAAAAAAGTGTTGCTTTTATTAAGGGGGAGAGTAGGAAATTCAAAAGTAAAAGGAAGCCCTGTATTAAGGGGGAGCTTCACAAAGTTCAAGTGTTAGCTTAAGTTGTGCTTTTATTTGAATTTATATACTTAAGCTTGCTCACTTAAAATTTGTTAATATAGTTGTTTTACTTAACTTTGAATTTGAGTTGCCATAATCAAAAAGGGAGAGATTGTTGGTGCGGAAAGCATCGGACGATCGAACCTGAGTTTTGATAATGGCAAGGGATTCAAAGTTAAGGTGTGTTGTGAACTTACGTGCTTGATTGAGTGTTTCAGGTAAGTCCTAACTGTGGTTAGGCAAGGTAAAAACCCTAGGGGGTGGCAACCCTAGGTCATAGGGAGTGGTAACCCTATGCGGAAAGTCTTGGTGGGTCGAGTGCTTCAGGCAAAAGTCCTAGGGGGTGGTCACCCTAGGTGGAAAATCCTGGTGTTGCGAACCAGGTGGAAGACTGGACGGGTCGGGAAGCGGGCATCCAGCAGAAAGTCCGGAGGCATCGAACACCGAGCAAAAGTTCAGTCGATCTGGAGGATCGTACTGGCAAAAGGTAAAATCTCCTGACTGGAGTAGGTGAGGACGCGTTCCCCGTAGAGGGAACAGTAGGCGTCGGGTCGACCTAGGGCTTCCGGTCGGAAACCCGAAGTCAGACCCGGACAGTCTGGTGACTGTCAAGTTTATTTATATATATTATCTTTTGTGTTCTAACTCTGTTTTGCAGGTAACTAATAGTTTTATGTAGAGTTAGAACTGACCGGGATCGGTCGATCGAACCTTAGATTCGGTCGACCGAACCTCCAAGCTACCAGATCAGATCTCCAGAAGTTGGACTGGGTTCGACCAGGGATAGGTCGACCGGACCTCGGGATCGGTCGACCGAACCTGGGATAGGTGTCGACTGGATCAAGCCGAGGTGTGCAGGTCAGAGGAGACTGATCGGTCGACCAGACCTTGGGATCGGTCGACCGAACCCAGGGATAGAGTTTGACCAGATCGAAGCGGAGCGACGGATTGACGGATCAGATGCGGTGGAGATCATCTGATCGGTCGACCGAACATGAGGATCGGTCGACCGATCTACTTCGGGTCAAACCTGATCCCGAGACTTGGGGATCTGGATTAGACCGTGCAGAGCTATAAAAAGAGGCCTCGAGGTGCAGCTCAAATCATCGATATCGAACAAGAAAACTGTGCTCTTCTATGTGCTGCTGCTAACGCCTCAACAATGCTCTGCTACTCCAACGAAACACTCCAAAGTTCTCTGTTCTCTTCATTTTCATTGGTATAGTTTCTTTATTGCACTTAATTGTACTTATTCACTTGTAAAGATTTGTGCTATATAGTTGTTGCCCACCGAAAGTGGTCAAGGACCGCGGGCCTTCGAGTAGGAGTCGAGATAGGCTCCGAACGAAGTAAAACACTTGCGTCTTTGTGTGTTTGCATTTACTTTCCGCTGCGTTTCTACTCTTAGTTTTAAATCGCTAAAATAGTCACGAGCGCTATTCACCCCCCCCCCCTCTAGCGCTTTCGATCCTTCATCAACCAACAGGAGGAGACTTATGGGACATCACCTTTTGGATGATGAAAATGAAGAACTTTTTTAAGACAGATTGGGACACCATGATGGTCGTCGAGGAACCATTTGAAGTCCCAATAGACAAGAAAGGAATAAACTCCGACCATGCTATTGGATGGAAGAGTAAACCTCATGATCAAAGGTAAATGATAAGGTAATATAAATTTTGGTAGATATTTTACCTTCTAACGTGATAAGTCATGTAGGTGAATATAAGAATGGGCATAAGTTGTGGAGCAAGGTAAAGATGGTTTTAGGTGAAGAACTCATGCCTACACACGAAGAGGAGAAATCTGAAGAAAGGAATGAAGTGGCTCAATTGGAGGAGGAGAAACCGGAAGATATGTGTGTTTAACTTCTGAGGAGGAGAAGGATGAAGAAATTCCGTCTGCAAGTGTGGATGAGGATACATCCTCAAGGGTTGAAGAAGAATTCAAGACAAGTGGAGAGAAAGTCTTGGAAGTCAACCTTGCTAGCACCTCCATCGAAGTGAAGTAAAAGGATAATATCATTTGCTTCGGGCACAATGAGAAGGGACACTACAAGAATAGGTGTCCATTGGGTAAGAAGAAGGTAACTCCTAAACTCAATTCAACTCCTTTAGAATATAATTTGAGTTGTAGGAGGAAGAAGGAGAAGAAGCACATTAGATGCTTCACTTGTGGTGAAAGAGGACACTACCACACCAAATGCCTAAGGAAGCAAGAGTTCAAGAAGTTGGAGCATTTGAAGAAATGGGAGAAGAAGAGAAGCAAAAGTCAAGGGGGAGCTTCAAGGGTAAGGGAGGTATACCCTACCTTGAATTTTAATTCAAATGTTTATTCTCCCATGCATGCTAGAAAATTTTCATTATTTACCCATGTAAAATTTTGACTTTAGATATCATGATAGAAATATGGTCAATGTAGATCATAATCCTAGGAGACCTATGCATGATATGTAGGATCGAAAAGTGCTAGAGGGAGAGAGGAGTGAATAGCGCTCGTGGCTAATTTGTTCATTTTATAAGAATTGATCAAAGATACACAACAGAATAGTAAACATTAAACACAAACACCAAGATTTTACTTGGTTCGCAGCATGTGGTGACTCCTACTCTAAGACCCGCACGTAAGAGTCTTTCGATGGGTAATCACTATATCATCGAAAATTTACAAATCAAAGTACACTTTAAATGCAATAAATAAAAGTATACCGACAAATAATAAAAGAGAATTTAAGTCTTCCGGTTGTCGGAGTTAAGTTACGCCTTTGTCGGATCGTCCTCTGAGCAGTGCGCAATAGAAAGAATGCCAAAATCAAGTGTTATACAGGCTCCGCTCGAGACTGCCTTTAGTATCCCATTGAGGGCACCTCCAACCTCCATAGGAGGCACCCCCAGCCATCTATCCCTGTTTCCATGGTGTCGATAAGCTCTGCTTCCTGCGCTGCTTATCCACCTGAAAATGGCTCCAAGCTCCATGGAGGGCGCCTTCCATCCAGCATTCAAGGCGCCTTCCATCTCCTTGGAAGGCACCTTCGTGCCTTGCTACGCGAGGCTTTTGACCAAGGCACCCAAGGCGCCTCCAAGCTCCATGGAGGGCGCCTCGGGAATTGTTCATCGAAGGCATTTAAGTCCTTCTCTCTCCCTGTAAGATGCTTTAGTCCAAAATATAAAACATATCCTACAAAATAGAGTTAGTACAAAAAAATATGAAATAATAAGTTATTTTGACACTCTCTGGACTATCCAGTTCTGACTTTGGATTTCACCTCCAGAAATCCTAAGTCGAACTGACACATACTGTACCCTCACCGAGGAATACATCCTCACCTACTCCTCTCAGGAGAGTTTACCTGTTGCAAGACCGGTCCTCCAAATCGACTGGACTTTTGCTCAGTGCCCGAGGCTTCCGATCTTCATGCTGGACGTTCGCTCCACGACCCGTCCAGACTTCCACCCCGTCCGCGACCACTAGAATTTCAACGTAGAGTCCTCAACTCTAGGATTTTGCTGGAAGCGCTCGACCCGTTAAGACTTTTCGCCTAAGGTTACCTCTCCCTAGGACCTAGGGTTACCACCCTCTAGGATTTTCTACCTGCCTAACCGCTACTAGGAGTTTTGCCTAAGAACACTCAGGACTTTCCTGTAATTTCATTCAAATATGTCAGATAACAAATTACCTTAACTTTGAACCCTTTAACATAATCAAAACACAAGTTCGATCGTCTGGTACTTTCCACACCAACAATCTCCCCCTTTTTTATTATGGCAACTTGATTCAAAGTTAAGTAAAACATAACGATAATTAAAGGAATTTTAGCATGAGCATAAATACAATAATTTATAAAAAAACCCTCCTTATGCTCCCCCTTTCACAAAAATTATGTTTAACTCTTAACTTTTAACTTCTCTCTCCCCCTTTGACATAAATCAAAAAATAAAATAAGCAGAGAGAAAGTTTTTTTAATAAAGATAGTACAAAATTTACTTTGTTTAACTTTAAGCTCTCCCTGAAAGGTAGCAAAAAGAAACCTAGCAAATTTTTAAGAGTTGCAAATGACTTAGCTTTTGAAAAAACACTTAGTTAAGTACTTAGCTTAAAAAAAGATTATGATAAAAAGTTTAGTTTCAAAAAATTTGATTAAAACTTAGTTAAATACTTAATTTTAAAAAGATGTTGATAAAAGCTCAGTTAAGTACTTAGATTAAAAAGGATTTTCATAAAAAACTTAGTTAAGTACTTAACTTAAAATTGATTTTGATAAGAAACTTAGTTAAGTACCCATTTTTTTTTTAAAAAAACTTGTTTTTCTAGATACAAAAATATTTAAACTTACTTTTTCAAATAAAATATTTAAGGATTATTAAAAAAATACTTAAACCAGAAAACTAAATTTCCTTTTAAAAAAAACTTTAACTTTTCAAAGAGCAAAAATAAAGCTTTGAAATTTGAAATTTTGAAAAAAAAAAAAACTTTAACTTTTCAAAATAAAAAATTAACTTAACTTGACTCCCTTCACTCCCCCTTGATTAATACCTTAAAAATATTTTGAGGATCCTAGAGCCAAGCATATATAAGATAAAAGAAATTATTTATTTTTCTAATTTTTCAAGATAGTTTTCTATTTTCTTGATTTTTCATCTCACCCTTTCTAAGTTATCAATCATGTAAAACTTATGAGTTTGTGTGAAACGGAGTTAAGTTTATTTTAATTTTATCAATATTTAAAAATATTAAAATTGAGATTTTAAAATATAAGTTTGAATTTTCAATGAGTTTGAATTTTGAATTTTGGAATAAATTTAAATTTTGAATTTTGAATTTTTAAAATATAAGTTAACAATTCTAATTTTAAAATATAATTAAAATTTGAAGATTAATTGAACATTTGAAAATAATTAAAAATTTTAAAATTATTTGAGTTTTGTATTTAATTAAGCTTTTGAAATTAATGTTTTAAAATTAACTATCATGTGAAAATTAAGATCTAAAAGCTAATTAATATTTAAAAATTAGTAAGATTTGAAAGTTAATTATGATTTAAAAATAATTAAGATTTTGAAAATCTAAGAATTAATAATTTAAAATTTAATTATGATTTGAAAATTAATAATCAAATAATTAAGTTTTTTTTCAAATTCGTTATAATTTTAAAATTACTTAGATTTTGAGATTAATTTTGATTTTGAAATTAATTATAAAATTAAGTAAGATTTTGAAACTAATTATGATTTTGTAAATAATTAGATTTTGAAATTAATCATGATTTTGTAATTAATGAAATTAATTAAACTTTTATAATTAATTATATTTTGAAATTAATTATGATTTTATAATTAATTTTGAATTTTATAATTAATTATGAATTTTAATTGAGTTAGCTTTAATTTAAGTGATTTAGGTTTGGTTAACTACTTTAAACCTAGGTCCATCTTACCCTTTTCTAGATTGTTAATCAGGGAAACTTAATAGTTTTGTGAGATGGTTAATTTAATCTATAATTTAGATTACAATCTAAGGATTGATTTGTAATTGAGTTGGACTAAGGTTTTACAGTTAGTGAATTAAATATTTATTTCAATTATTAGCTTCCAGACTGTGGCGAGGTACTAGACCTTCTTGGGTATGAGATCATCCACCACTTCTAGACAAAACCTTTCAAAAAAATTGGATATTTAATTTCCTTTCTGGAATTCCTCGGTCTAACTAGTCAAGTGTAAAGCAAGCCTAGGTCCTTATCTGCCCTAGTCTTAGCATGTATAGTGAACGCAGTAAAGCATGCATCAAATAAATCTATCTATCGATAAAAATTGTCTTTCTATCGGCTCCCTCTGGATCATAGTCTCAATAGGGTCTATCATGGTAGTGGATTTGATCCTTGGGGACCCAATATTGACCAAGTCCAACTTCATTAATCAGGTTTGACTTGGGGACCCATGCTTGGACTAATTTTTTATTTGTTCTATTTACAAGTGATAAGTAAGATCTATATTTTTGTTTAGCCTTAAATCCAAGTTTGGATCGGTTGTAAACGACTCTTTGATTTCCAAGAATCAGATCAAAATTCTTGGAACCCAAGATGAACTATTCCAATGTGTCCTTAAGTCCTTAAACTTGAGTTTTCAAATTGAAAATTTCTTCCTCAAGTTGTTGGACTTTGGTTGAACTTCCATTATGAACTGGCTCAGTCAAAGGACTTAGGTTAGTCTCCTCCTTATGGATTGTTACCTCCTTTTGGAGTGACTTGACTCGGAGGTTGGATTTGGCTAACTTACACAAGAGATAGTTAACTAAGTTATGTAATTTATCTATCTGAGAAGCTCTTACAGTGGGGTTAGGCCCTTCAGAAATGGATACGGATCTGTGGCTTCTCTCAGATTCTGTTCCAACTCGCTCTCGATTTCAGATTTGTCGACTTGTTCCCGGGTCGTAAGCGCGAGGAAGCTCGTCTGTTCGAGCTCTTCGTCAAAATCTTCTGAAGAAGACTCATCCCATGTCGCCTGCAGTGCTTTCTTCTTCCTTTGCTTCTTCGTTTCCTTTTGGTTCGGACAATGGGCTTTAAATTGTCCTTTTTTGTTGCAGTCGTAGAAGGTTACCACGGACTTTACTTTTGGACTTGATTGCACTGTCTTGGACTGAATCACTTTCTTGATGTCTTTCTTGGTGAATCCTTTCTTCTTTTTGTAGAGTTTTCGTACAAGGTTGATGAGTTTGGCTATAATCTCGTTGTTGTCATCTTCTAAGTCTGTTTCATCTTTGGACTCAGGTTCAGTTCTGCGCTTTGCTTTTGATTCCCGCATTCTGCTCATTCCTGTAATCAAAATAATACCTTTCTCAACCCGAGTACTATTAGTTTATTCATGAAGCTCGATGTCACACCCCAGAAGTGTCCCTACTGACAAAATTTCGGTAACATCTCCCCTATACCGGTGACAATATGAATCATATATACATACACAACTATATACATTAGCCCACATGGCTGGAATATACACAATCACGCAGTTATAAACTCAGCTCACTCGGTTGGAACAAAATAATCACAACCACGCAGTTATATATATATAACATCCCACACGGCTGCACTGAAACACAGTGTAAAATGAAAGAAAATCCCACACAAACCAAATAGATACAACGCGTGTCGGCATGGCTTAAACACAAATACAACACCAAAAATGATGAAATAACCACATGGCTAAACACCAATACAATTCCAAAACAATAAAGAATATATGAAGGAAAACAAGAGAGAAGTAAAATCATCTTCTAATGTGACGTAGGACCGATAGACATGATACTCCAAATGACTCCACAATCATCTATCTGTTACTTGAAAACATAAAGATACAAACGGGGTGGTGAGTGCGGGTCACTCAACGGGTAATGGACAACATAGTGCATGATCTATATAAAACAAACATGGAGATCAAAGTGTATAGTCATAGGGAATAATGAGTATGATCATACTGACATAATGAATACACATAACCATATAGACATAATGAGCACATACCCAATCTGGAATCAACATATGGTACAATGATCAGTAAACTCACCAGTTCAGTAACAGATTTGCTCATAATGTTGGAGTATATACTGAAAGCCTAAGATTTGTAAACATTCATTATGAATAAAGAATCACATTTGGTCTAATTATCTGCATTTGTTTATAGTTGTTCATTTAATTTATATTGTAGATAACATAGTATGTGGTGTCACATACAGAAGATGATGTTATCAGTACCTTATAAATTATAAACAGTAGCTCACGACCAGAATGGAAAGGAACAAACCATTAGAAGGTCGTAGTGTAATTAGGTATTAGTTTATCTTGACTATATAATTACACTAGTACACTCAGAGTGTATTGAGTAGGACCATTTGAGGCCGTTTCTTTATACTGACTTTATAAAGGAACAAAGACCTCGGTTATTATGGAAGTATGTGCTCTTAATCCTAATATAATAACAAGCACATATATTTGATATTTATTTCTTTAATTTATCAATGGGTGAGATTTAGTTCGATGAATCAATAAGCCCGATAAATTGGGAAATGATATCACTTATAGTGTGTGTTGTTGATTATAGAAGAAAACTGTGTCCTAGAGATACTAGGTTGATAATGTCCCCAAGAGGAGCTCATAAGGATTGTCATGTTAAACCCTGCAGGTGGACTTAGTCCGACATGACGATAAGGTTGAGTGGTACTACTCTTGGACTTAGACATTAATTAAATGAGTTGTCAGTAACTCACTTAATTAGTGGACATTCGATATCTTAAACACAGGGAGACTAACACACTCATAATAAGAAGGAGCCCAAAATGTAATTTGGGATTGGTGCGGTAGTTCAATGATAGTTCTCTAGTGGAATGAATTATCATTGATAAAATTAAGTTGTGTGTTCGGGGCGAACACGGGATGCTTAATTTTATCGGGAGACCAAAACCAATTCCTCCTCTCGGTCCCTATCGTAGCCTCTTATTTATAGAGTTCTATACCCACCTATACCCACCTTCTATACCCACCCAATAGGGGCCGGCCAAGCTAGCTTGGGAACAAGCTAGGGCCGGCCTAGGTATAAAATTGGGTGGCCAGCCCTAGCTTGAACCCAAGCTAGTAGGGCCGGCCAAAATAAATTAAAAAAGAAATTTAATTTTAATTTTTATTATTATGTGGAAAATATATTTTAAAGAGAATTAAAATTAAAATATCTCTCTTGTAAAAGATCTACAAAAGATTAAAGAAAGAGATTAGATCTCTTTCCTTATTTGTAGATTGGAGAGATGTTTTATTTTTTCTTTAAAAATTATTCACATGTTGATAAAATTAAAATTATAGAAATTTCCTTTTATCAACCATGAAGAGATTTTAAAGAGAAATTTTATTTTTTAAAATTTCTGGAAACAAATTAGGAAGTTTTAATTGTTGATTAAAACTTGTCCTCTTTTGTTATCCAATGATGGCCGGCCACTTGAAATTAATTGGGGAAATTTTATTTTATTTCTCTCAATTAAATCATGTCAAGGAAATTAAGGAAAATTTATTGTAATTAAATTTCCTAATTTGCCTAGGCCAAGGAATATAAAAGAAGGGGTGAGGTTGCCTTCACAAGACACAACATCTATTATTCCTCTCCCTCTTTTGTTCCTTGGTGTGGCCGGCCAACCTCTCCCTCTCTTCCTCTTGTGGTGGCCGAACCCTACCCTTCTATTGGAGCTCTTGTGGTGGCCGGATACTACTCGGAGAAGAAGAAGAAGAAGGGGAGAAAGCTAGCCTCTCTTGGAGCGTGGTTAGTATTTTGTTTTTCTTCCTTGTTGAAGCTTCCTTTTTTTTTGGCGAACCTAGCTAGGAGGAGAAGAAGGTGATTGGTGGTTTCTCGTCTCGGAAGATCGTTGCCCACACAACGTCCGAGGTTAGAAGAGGAATACGGTAGAAGATCAAGAGGTTTTTCTACAAGGTATAACTAGTAATTTCTATTTCCGCATCATGCTAGTTATTTATGGAAATAATACCAAATACAAGAGGCTTACGTTCTAGAATTTCGAATATGTTTTTCGAAGTTGTGTTCTTTTGTTTCTTTCTTTTCCTTGTGATTTGATTGTTCCTTTTGGTTAACCTAAAGTTATTTTAGGAAATTAAATATTAGCTTTCTATTAAAGGTTTTGTCTAGTCGGTGGTGGTTGCTCCCATATCCAAGAAGGTCATGTGCCTCGCCACGTCAGTACTGGGAACCTTTTATGGAAATTAATATTTAATGGAATTAATAACTTAAGGAGACTTGGGTCGAACGTGTTAAGTTCCGCAGGAGATCCAAGTCAAAACCTAAAAGAACAAATAGATTAAGTTTTGGATCAAACGTGTTAAGTTCCGCAGGCGATCCAAAATTTAATTTAAAAGAACACATGGTAGCTAGGAAAAGGTTCAGACCTTTGTACAAAATTTTTGTATAGTGGAACCTATAGGGTTTCCGAGTAGCAACCATTGGTATCGAGCTAGGGTTTTGCCTCTGTGTATTTGGTATTTAGTTTAATTATGCACATGTCATACATAATTTAGGCAGGTTAATAGTAGGATGTGCTAACTCTATGGATGCAGGATCCAACTATTATGGCTTTTAGTTAATTATGTGTGTGATTGGACCCTTGGACATGTCAAGGGCAATTTATATGTGTGTGCATGATTGTATTAAAATACAGCAGGAGCTGTATTTAGTTTTATTAGGATTTTATTTTTGATCTAGATACATGTACATTCCTTTTATGGAATATAGGATCAAAATGTAAAATTCTATTTATGTCGCGGATCGAATCTTGCAAAGCGTGGAACCTTCTAAGGACCAGAGGCGCAGCGGAACTCGGAGCAAGATGGATGTGACAGTTAGACCCGGTGGCGGTGGCCAAATATGGCAGCAGCTTCGGATGACAACACACGGAGGACAATTAAAGATAAAAGCCATAATAGTTGAAAATTAGATTTTCTATTTATTGCTTTTATATTGTGCTGTGTGTGCATGTTAGTTTACAAGTTTAGTAGGCTAGCATAGTTAAAATTCCTCATTTATAAATAACTAAGTGGGAGAGGGATTTTTAAGTAAATCTCATGGTCTCCATTACTGGTTTGTAAGTGATGCAAACAAGCTTGCGCGTTGGCTCTGAGTGCCTTCCTCCATAATGGATGAGCTTGTTTGCGGATCACTAGAACAGACTTCCATTTTTGGATGACTATAGGAAGTTAATTAAGAGCGTGTGATCTTCCCCAACGGAAGGGGCATATTCTTATTAATGGACTTAGTGTCAAGTAATGGTGTACACTTAGACACATCTAATAGTATCCTCCCCAACGGAGTCACTGCTATTATTTGTGTGACCAAATAATACCAACTATTAATTTTATTTGTCAAAAAGTTAGGTTGACAAGATAATAAAATTAATGGGTTAAAACCCTCCTTTTACAAATGTTGAAATTGTATACGTCCACACTAACGTGGCATACAAAATTCACGGTGTTATGAGGTGTTGGTTAATTTAAAATAGTATTGTTTGAGGAATCAATATTATTCTAAATTTAGAGTTCTGACCAAAAGTTATTTGTGATTCTTAGGATGACATTCAACTCACTGTCCATCATACTTCAACAAAATAGACTTACTGGACCTAATTACATAGATTGGAAAAGGAACCTGGACATTGTTCTGACTGCTGAAAGCTATAAATTTGTACTGACTGAACCTTGTCCTGATGCACCCACTGGTGAATCTATCCAAGAGGAAATTGAATATCATAAGAAATGGGTAAAGGCAGATGAGATGGCGCGGTGTTACATTTTGGCTTCAATGTCAAATGTATTGCAACATCAGCATCAAGATTTACCAACAGCTTATGATATTATGAACAATCTCAAGGAACTCTTTGGTCATCAGGATAGGGCTTCTAGACAAGAAGCTATGAGAAAGATAATGACAGCCACCATGGAAGAGGGTACTCCTGTAAGGGATCATATCCTAAAGATGATGGCTTATCTGAACGAGATACAAATCCTTGGAGGAGAAATTGATGGGGAAACCCAGATCGATATGATCCTCCAAACGCTACCTAGAAGTTTTGAGCGGTTCCCGAACTATAATATGAATAAGAGGATTTATTCATTAGGGGAACTATTGACAAAGCAGCAGAAGGATTATTTCGTCACAATTCTCAAATTCACTATGCTGAAAATGGTTCTACTTCTAAACCGAGAGGAAAGAAGAAGAAGAAACAAGCTGGCTCAGCAAAGAAAGTGAATAAATCTCAGAGTACGGGATTTAAAGCTGGAGTGAAGAAGCCGAAGGGCAAGTGCTTCATCTACAAGCAGGCAGGACATTGGAAGGCGGACTGTCCTCGTAGGAACCAAAACAAAGGTATATCTCATGCTCTAGTTGTTGAAACATGTTTAGCGGTGTTATCTACCAGCACCTGGTGTGTAGATACGGGAGCCACTGATCATGTCTGCAATTCCTTGCAGGGGTTCCAGGAAACCCGACGACTATCTGAAGGGGAGATTACCGTCTACATGGGCAATGCTACTAAGGTGGCAGCTGTTGCAGTGGGAGACGTCTACTTATCTTTTAGTAGAAATAAAAATTTGGTTTTAAGAAATTGTCTTTATGTACCCAGTTTTAGAAAGAATTTAATTTCAGTTTCTAAACTGTTTTTAGATGGATATTCAGTTTCTTTCAGTAACGATATAGTTATTAAAAGAAACAAAGTGATTATCTGTTCTGGTGCATTAGTTGGCAATTTGTATATTTTAAATCCAATTTCTTCCACAAAGCAAAACATGGAAATTTATAACTCATCTTCTAATTCTAATAAGAGAAAAGAACCTTCGGAAATGAACCAAGCATATCTTTGGCATCTAAGACTTGGTCATATTAATTTAAGTAGGATTCAGAGGCTTATAGCCGATGGACTTTTGAGTTCATTAGAGTTGGAAAATTTTCCAACTTGTGAATCTTGCTTAGAAGGTAAAATGACCAAGAGGCCGTTCAAGGCCAAGGGGTATAGAGCCAAAGAAGTGTTAGAGTTGGTTCACTCGATTTGTGTGATGTCTGTCCGGGCAAGAGGAGGTTTTGAATATTTTGTCTCTTTCATAGACGATTATTCAAGATATGGATACATTTACCTAATGTGCAAGTCCGAATGCTTTGACAAGTTCAAAGAATACAAGGTGATGTGGAGAAACGATTAGGTAAAAGTATCAAGACACTACGATCGATCGTGGTGGCGAATACCTCTTAGGAGAGTTTAGGAATTACTTATCGAGGTCGGATTCAATCCCAATTGTCTGCACTGGAACACCCAACAGAATGGTGTAGCGAGCGAAGGAATAGGACTCTTATGGAGATGGTTAGATTGATGATGAGTTATTGAATTACCAAATTCGTTTTGGGGATATGCTCGGAAAAAGCGCACATTCCGAACTTAGTACCTTCTAAATCAGTTTCTTCTACTCCCATAGAATTGTGGAATGGGCGAAAACCCAGTCTAAGACATATTCGGATTTGGGGTAGTCCAACACATGTCTAAACGAGAAGTTAGAATCTCGTACAGAAGTTCGCGTGTTTGTAGGATATCCTAAAGGAACGAAGGTGATTTATTTTATAGTCCTAAAGACCGAAGGTCATTGTTAGCACCAATGCTCGCTTTTAGAAGAAGACTATATAATGGATCACAAGCCCAGAGTAAAGTAGTTTTAGAAGAACTTAGAGAGGACATGTCTACTTCAGCAACAAGACAAGATGAAGTACCACAAGAGACGCAACACGTGTCACACATGATGCACAACCACAGATGACTCGTCGTAGTGGGAGGATTGTGAGGCACTGAAAGATTCATGTTTTGGGAGAGTCTTGGACTTGATCCTGGTAAACATGACATATGATTAAGCACTCCAAGATATAGATGGATCTTGGCAAAAGGCAATGAATTCAAATAGAGTCCATGTACTCTAATAAGGTCTAGGAGCTTGTAGAACCACCGATGGTGTAAAAGCCGTTGGATGCAAGTGGATCTACAAAAGAAAAGAGGGACAGACGGAAGGTAGAAACCTTCAAAGCTAGGCTTGTTGCGAAAGGGTATACTCAGAAAGAGGGAATCGATTATGAGGAAACCTTTTCACCGGTAGCCATGCTTAAGTCTATCCGGATACTCTTATCCATTGCTGCTCATATGGATTATGAGATTTGGCAAATGGATGTCAAGACAGCTTTCCTTAATGGAAGTCTTGAAGAGAACATCCATATGAAGCAACCAGAAGGGTTCATTGAAAAAGGCAAAGAGCATCTAGTGTGCAAGCTTAATCGGTCCATTTATGGACTGAAGCAAGCTTCAAGGTCTTGGAACATCCGGTTTAATGAAGTAATCCAGTCATATGGATTTATTCAAAGTCCGGATGAGTCTTGTGTATATAAGAAGTGTAACGGAAACGTGGTGGTATTTCTTGTACTATACGTAGATGATATTTTGTTAATTGGCAACAATGTCAAGGTATTATCAGACGTAAGGGTATGGTTGTCCAAACAATTTGATATGAATGACTTAGGAGATTGTGCACACATTCTTGGGATAAAAGTTATAAGGGATCGTAAGAAAAGAATGTTGTGTCTGTCCCAAGCTTCATATATAGATACAATCCTTGCTCGTTTTAGTATGCAGGATTCCAAGAAAGGTTTCTTACCTTTTAGGCATGGAGTAGCTCTATCTAAAGAGATGTCTCCGAAGACGTCGAAAGAGATAGAGGACATGAAAGCAGTTCCTTATGCTTCGGCTGTAGGAAGCCTAATGTATGCAATGCTATGTACGAGACCTGATATCTGTTTTGCCGTGGGCATGGTCAGCAGATATCAGAGTAACCCTGGACAAGGACATTGGACTACGGTAAAGCATATATTAAAGTACCTGAGAAGGACTAGAGATTATATGCTAGTTTACCAAGCAGACGATCTGCTCCCTGTGGGTTACATGGATTCAGATATCCAATCAGATAGGGACAACAGTAAGTCTACATCAGGCTATGTGTTTACTTTAGGAGGTGGAGCCATTTCATGGAGGAGTGTTAAGTAGAAATATGTTTCGGACTCAACCATGGAAGCTGAGTATGTAGCAGCCTCTGAAGCAGTATGGCTCAGGAACTTTCTAATGGACTTAGATGTGATTCCTGGTTTGCCCTAAATCATCACAATTTATTGTGATAACAGCGGTGCAGTTGCAAACTCGAAGGAACCACGAGCCCATAAGGCAAGTAAACATATAGAGCGCAAGTACCACCTGATAAGAGATATCGTGAAGCGAGGAGAAGTTGTCATCGCCAAGATTGCATCAGCGGATAACCTGGCAGATCCTTTCACTAAGGCCCTTCCGGCGAAAGCTTTCGATCGGCATGTGGAGGGAATGGGAATCAGATGTATGGTAGAAGATATGACAGCTTAGTCATTAGTATAAGTGGGAGATTGTTGGAGTATATACTGAAAGCCTAAGATTTGTAAACATTCATTATGAATAAAGAATCACATTTGGTCTAATTATCTGCATTTGTTTGTAGTTGTTCATTTAATTTATATTGTAGATAACATAGTATGTGGTGTCACATACAGAAGATGATGTTATTAGTACCTTATAAATTATAAACAGTAGCTCACGACCAGAATGGAAAGGAACAAACCATTAGAAGGTCGTAGTGTAATTAGGTATTAGTTTATCTTGACTATATAATTACACTAGTACACTCAGAGTGTATTGAGTAGGACCATTTGAGGCCGTTTCTTTATACTGACTTTATAAAGGAACAAAGACCTCGGTTATTATGGAAGTATGTGCTCTTAATCCTAATATAATAACAAGCACATATATTTGATATTTATTTCTTTAATTTATCAATGGGTGAGATTTAGTTCGATGAATCAATAAGCCCCCTATAAATTGGAAAATGATATCACTTATAGTGTGTGTTGTTGATTATAGAAGGAAACTGTGTCCTAGAGATACTAGGTTGATAATGTCCCCAAGAGGAGCTCATAAGGATTGTCATGTTAAACCCTGCAGGTGGACTTAGTCCGACATGACGATAAGGTTGAGTGGTACTACTCTTGGACTTAGACATTAATTAAATGAGTTGTCAGTAACTCACTTAATTAGTGGACATTCGATATCTTAAACACAGGGAGACTAACACACTCATAATAAGAAGGAGCCCAAAAATGTAATTTGGGATTGGTGCGGTAGTTCAATGATAGTTCTCTAGTGGAATGAATTATCATTGATAAAATTAAGTTGTGTGTTCGGGGCGAACACGGGATGCTTAATTTTATCGGGAGACCAAAACCAATTCCTCCTCTCGGTCCCTATCGTAGCCTCTTATTTTTGAGTTCTATACCCACCTATACCCACCTTCTATACCCACCCAATAGGGGCCGGCCAAGCTAGCTTGGGATCAAGCTAGGGCCGGCCTAGGTATGAGATTGGGTGGCCGACCCTAGCTTGAACCCAAGCTAGTAGGGCCGGCCAAAATAAATTAAAAAAAGAATTTTAATTTTAATTTTTATTATTATGTGGAAGATATATTTTAAAGAGAATTAAAATTAAAATATCTCTCTTGTAAAAGATCTACAAAAGATTAAAGAAAGAGATTAGATCTCTTTCCTTATTTGTAGATTGGAGAGATGTTTTATTTTTTTCTTTAAAAAAAAATTATTCACATGTTGATAAAATTAAAATTATAGAAATTTCCTTTTATCAACCATGAAGAGATTTTAAAGAGAAATTTTATTTTTTAAAATTTCCGGAAACAAATTAGGAAGTTTTAATTGTTGATTAAAACTTGTCCTCTTTTGTTATCCAATGATGGCCGGCCACTTGAAATTAATTGGGGAAATTTTATTTTATTTCTCTCAATTAAATCATGTCAAGGAAATTAAGGAAAATTTATTGTAATTAAATTTCCTAATTTGCCTAGGCCAAGGAATATAAAAGAAGGGGTGAGGGTGCCTTCACTAGACACAACATCTATTATTCCTCTCCTTCTTTTGTTCCTTGGTGTGGCCGGCCAACCTCTCCCTCTCTTCCTCTTGTGGTGGCCGAACCCTACCCTTCTATTGGAGCTCTTGTGGTGGCCGGATACTACTCGGAGAAGAAGAAGAAAAAGGAGAGAAAGCTAGCATCTCTTGGAGCTTGGTTAGTATTTTGTTTTTCTTCCTTGGTGAAGCTTCCTCTTTGTTGGCCGAACCTAGCTAGGAGGAGAAGAAGGTGATTGGTGGTTTCTCGTCTCGGAAGATCATTGCCCACACAACGTCCGAGGTTAGAAGAGGAATACAGTAGAAGATCAAGAGGTTTTTCTACAAGGTATAACTAGTAATTTCTATTTCCGCATCATGCTAGTTATTTATGGAAATAATATCAAATACAAGAGGCTTACGTTCTAGAATTTCGAATATGTTTTTCGAAGTTGTGTTCTTTTGTTTCTTTCTTTTCCTTGTGATTTGATTGTTCCTTTTGGTTAACCTAAAGTTATTTTAGGAAATTAAATATTAGCTTTCTATTAAAGGTTTTGTCTAGTCGGTGGTGGTTGCTCCCATATCCAAGAAGGCCATGTGCCTCGCCACGTCAGTACTGGGAACCTTTTATGGAAATTAATATTTAATGGAATTAATAACTTAAGGAGACTTGGGTCGAACGTGTTAAGTTCCGCAGGAGATCCAAGTCAAAATCTAAAAGAACAAATAGATTAAGTTTTGGATCAAACGTGTTAAGTTCCGCAGGCGATCCAAAATTTAATTTAAAAGAACACATGGTAGCTAGGAAAAGGTTCAGACCTTTGTACAAAATTTTTGTACAGTGGAACCTATAGGTTTTCCGAGTAGCAACCAACTCATAACACCTGTGCAATATATACGACAGCATATACATGCATAAAAAATGACATGTATGAAGCATGACAACCATATACAACAATCATATCTCAAACAAGTGCAACACATCACATTCACATGCAACTAATATCTACTAGGCATGTATGCAAATATATCTCCACAGATGCACCGCACATCCTATGCAAATGCGCATGCATGCCACATGGTCACCCTCGCCACCTCTCCAGACACCACGCCCCCTGTATGGTCGAGAGGCTTGGGTCCGTGATAAACCGTACTAGCCTCCAGTACATGCATCGCTATAGAGCGGCCGAGGCGAACGGTTCGCTAAGTAGTTATATAACTACATAACATCAGGGTCTCTGACTACTCACATCACTAGCCCCTTGACTACTGAACCCTCAAGACCCAATACTCCAGAGTGGTCGAGGCGAACAGAACACGGAGCAGCCTAATGAGCAAAGTAGGACTAGCTCCACTCCTAACTACCACTCTCCCACAGTGGCCGAATGGGCAACTATAAATGACTAACACTATCTCACACCACAAGGGAGACAATGGTCGTCAGCATACAATGAATGATGAACATGATAAATAATCATGATACCGACACGATCATCATCGATACAACATCCCCAATCCACATAAACACCTCCAGTATAAAAATCCATCTAACACCTATAGGTATAGATAAATCCAACTGGTGTCTACTAAACAACAAAGTACATCAAGTAGTACACCAGACCCGTACCAACCATACATGCACGCACTCTACAACGTAGGTATAATCAACATAATACCTCTAATATTACAACCTGACACATACACATACCCACATAGATATAATCAACCAGAATCCTTCAATAACCATACAAAACACATATACCCATAACCATAAAGGTATAATCCACAAGAAACTCACCATAACCACACCGAACAGTTGTACACACACTACATGCACATGGACAGTCAATCATGTGACTCCTACAGCACATACCAATCATGTGTACAATCAACAAAGATATGCATAATCAGCATGTTAACCCAATCAACCAGGCATCCCTATGATACATACTCTACATGTGTATATACAACAGAGTTTAGGTATCATGAAACGAGACTGTATAGAATATAACTAGATTAACTCATAGGTCAAGCAGGAAAGCAGTAATCGTAAACAATTTAAGGTAAAGCGACCTAATCATCCAGTAGTAACCATGCTCTAAGTTCAGAAGAACTAATAGAAGCCAAGAAAGAAATATCCGCCTCAAAATGTCTCGTGTCTAACAGAAACCCCCATACGTCATGCGGCTCATCACGATCAAGGTCTTGTGTCATATAATATATCAAATTATATACATATACTATAATATAAAAATCGTGTACTGAAAGAAATAGCTATCCTTAATGCATTAGCTAACCCTAGTTAATGCCCCCTTCTATTGATCAAATTAGAAACTATTTCTCCTTTCATAATTTCTTAAAATAGAATAACCTAACATTCCATAATCAACTAGATTAGGCTCAAATATTATCCACCTTCCAATTTCACCCAAACCCATAGCTTCCATTCCAACACCTAATCTAATTTCCACATGATAATCTAGTATCAGTATGGATTCAACAATACGTCCATTCATTACTATTGATCTAAGCAAGAACAAAACTATAAAACCCATTAGAAAATCTAATTTAGCAACCTACTAATGGGAATAACTGTGATACCTCACTGGAAAATCACTTACCTTGGGGTATAGCAGCAAATCAAAAGCTCACCGCCCTACAAGCCTCTGCCCGATAGCTACCAAAGAGCATCCAAACATCAATCCTTCCAAGAATCTATTCAGAACCAATTGTTCAGTAATAAATTGCTAAAAGCCTAACAACCGGAACATCACTCACCTTAAATGATCCCCAATTCCTCAACCGAGACCTCAATTAGCTGCAAGAATGAAGAAGACAATGATCAGCTCAGGGGAAATCCACCAGTTGGCTGATCCGATACTTCCCACTAGTCCAGATCAGAAAGAACATCACCAAAGACTAATTAAACGAGATCCTTGAATCTACATGATTCCCGACAATGCCTTACCTTGATTTGTCACCTCCAGATGGTGTCGCCCGCTCTGCTTCAACCTGTGGTGATCCAGATCGCTCTCCCATGAATAGATCGAGGAGGAGAAACAAAAGGGGGTCGATTGGCTGGGGACGATGCAAGACGAGTCCACCGTGGTGCCCTAGGTGCCGAGCTACTGCCAATCGTGCTCAAGAACAACCACAGAGACTCCCACTCAGCCGGCGATAGCAAGTACTGTCGAGATCCGATGACGTTTCCTCAGGTGACACGGTGAGAACGAGATCATCGGGGAAGAAATGTCTCCGTCGGCGTTGGGTCATTCGCGCGTGCGAGAGAGAGAGAGAGAGAGAGGGAGAAGAGTCGGTAGCTTCCCTCCTTAACGCTCAGGTGGCTTCGACATCGAGGGGGAATTTTTAAAGCTAGGTAACTGTAGTATTAATCTAGGTTAGCCTAATTAAAACCTAAGTTCAATCCTAATCAATTCCCACTTAATTTGGATATTCCAAACAGGCCTCCAACTAGCCACATTGATTCATCCCTCAAAACGAGTCATACGGATTCCATTTAAATCTCGAAAAATTTCTAAAAATTTTTGAAAAATCTAATAAGATTATTTATCAAATAACCTTATTATTTAATTATTATTTGGGTATCTTATTTTACATTCTCCCCCACTAACAAAAATTTAGTCCCCAAATTTCTGCTCAACTCAGAGATCCTCATCGAAAGTAACAACTAAGCAACCTACTCATATACCACTCCAACTATATATCATAAACAAATTTCCAACCATAAGGGATAACTCTGTGGGTTATGAGCTCACTCTGGTTCCGCTACCTCCACATTGCTATCTAGCCAACTGCGGATAAATCAACTACATTTAAAATCCATAATCCACTACCAGCAGATCCTCCAACATCTGTATAGGACGCTCAAACTATCCATCAGTCTGAGGGTGAAATCTATACTAAAGCGAAGCTCCGAACCCAAAATCTACTGTAATTTCGGTCAGAACCATGATGTGAAATCGCGGATCTCCATCCAATACCATACTTAGAGATATATCATGAGGTATGGTAATCTCTCCTCAGTATAATCTTGCTACCTGATCCAACGAATCTGTCCCACGAATCGATAGAAAGTGAGCAAATTAATCAACCAAACAACGATTATCCAAATCGTATCATATATCCTCGATGTCCTAAATAGCCTCAGAATAACGTTCATCATAACAGTCTCACATTTCCTTTCCAGCATTTGAATCTACTGAAATAATACAGCTAGTCTCTGATATTCAGCCTCCACTTGTTGACATACTAGACATCCAACTACAAAATCCGTGATGTCTTTCCTCATATCGTTCCACCAATAGGAACACTCCAAGTCTCTATTCATTGAGTGTCACCCAAATGTATTGCAAATCCCGAACGATGTGCTTTCTACAATAACTCCTCTCGGATAAGAAGTGGCTCAGAAACACACATAATCTCCCATGGGAATCAATGAATCTCATTCCCATCACATGATAATTTGCTATACTGGCACGAGACTGCTCCGCTCATGCTACATCGGAACTGCACCAAACCCCAGATACGATACATCTGTGTAGAGTAGAAATCCATCTACACTAGAAAGTAACACTAAGACGGGTGCAGTTATCAGCTTTTCGTTTCAACTCCTGAAAATGATCTCATAAGCATCAGTCCAAATAAATTCCACTCTTCCTAGACAGTCCAGTCAACAACATAACAATGCTGGAGAAAACCCTCAACCAATCTCCGATAATATCCAGCTACACCAAGGAAACTGTGAGTCTCCTATATAGACTATGTCCACTCCTAACTAGTAACAACCACTATCTCCTGTGGATCCACGGTATACCCTACTTGTGACCATGTGCCCCAGAACTCTCATAGAAGACAATTAAAATACGCACTACCAAACTTCACATACAGATGTTCCCATCGAAACATCTCTAGAACTATGCGAATATGGTGTACGTGATCCACTTGGATCGGGAATAGATTACAACATCGTCAATGAAGACAATGAAAACTGATCTGAACACCTTAGGAATACCAAATACATTGAGTCTATGAAAACATCTAGGGCACTATAAGCCTAAATGGTAAACCAAGGACTCACAATATCCGTACAATAGGCATTCTCAACCGTAAGATCCCTTACAACAAGTCTAAAATATGACCACCAACTACAAATCACCAAATCCATAAATAGCACACATATGCTACTCCTCATGTCGCTATCAACATCAAACACCAAATAACAGATTATCGTGTCAAATATCCACTAATAGATCATCAAAAGACAACATATCACCACACTTGATCACACAATATCCACCAATCACAAATCATCCTCAACATCAATCAAATTAGATAGTCTCCTGAACAATGATAGAGTAAAAGGAAGGCATCCAACCTTCAACACCCACAGCTAGCAAACATAAATATATCTAACTTGGTTCAACATTGCACATCTATGTTGTACCACTACATGGATCATATCCAGTGGAAAAATTTATTATTGTATATCTTTTGTGAGATAGACTTGTCATGTTCTCACAAAAATATAGCTTCTAGTGACCCACTCTCATCATGGGTACAATCAAGATGTAGAAATATATCATCATCCTACCTAAAAGTGTATCACAACTGAAACCAAGGGTGCCCCTTGATTTCCTGATCGACGATCAACAACTCTCCAAACGGTAGAGATATGGTCAATCCATGGCATATGAGTATAAAAACTCTACTAATCTCATCCAAAAACAACCAAGGAATATGTCTAATCACATCCTTCCAAGTACTCAAATATCCAAAGTAAAAGAATGAAAATCTAAAATCCAAAGGATCACTTAACCTCCTAACTAAGATTCTACCGATCAAGAGGGTATCTCCACAACTCTCATATTTGTCCTATAAAGGTTCCTCGACAAATATCGATAAAAGGTCGAACCCTTTGATCTAAGATATAGGCTACAAGACCTGGTAAAATGATCATGTGGTCAAGGTCTTGAGCCACTTGATGAAGACAATGTTAGTTGAATCGTCTAACCATTGTCTTATACCCCATCATACTGTGATTGCTCCACCCTGTGGTTCAGTAACCTCTAGTATCAAACAATGAACACAAAGATAGAAGAAAACTATAACTAAATAGCTAGTCAAAATATCTATCAGTTCACGCTCTACCCCTCGAAGATCATCATATAATATTTCCACACAGAATTAGTGGATCTCATAGATGTTAATCAACTAACACCACCTCCTCCGCACCATTGTGTGTAACGCCCGAAAATTCTCAAATAATTATTAGAAATATTCTAGTATTTTTCTGGAATTTTAGGATATTTTTATAGAATTTTTAGAGCAGTGGAAGTAGCAAAAACAAATAGAATCGTGAAATAGCCTACGCGGGAATTGAACCCGAGACCTATTGGGTCCTACGACTTATGCTGAACTCTAGTAACCAAGTGAACCCAGAAGGGACGTGCTGAAAAGAAAGGGAATCAGTTATATTTAAGTTAGAGTTGGGCACAACTTCCGGCGACAATTCCGGCACGAGGGCGTTTCTCTCCATGAGAAGAGCACGTAGACGCAAGAGGATCGTCGAGGGAATCGTCTCCACCGGAAAACTAGCGACTAGAATCGTAAGAAATCTAGCGCAAGAGGTAAGAAACCCCTCACCTACAGTATAAGTAGCTTTCGTATGATTGTGTGCCTTTAGATTTGCTATATGTAGATTTTTGTCGACATACAGGGTGTATTTAACCCTCCTCATAGATTTAGGGATTAGTCGAGCATCTCTAGATGGGCCGGACATGTTTTCCCCTTTAGTTGGAGGTTTTAGACGTTGTCGGGTGCCTAGAGGTGATCTCCCTAATAGAGAGGAGAGATGACGTACACCAATTGTTCGATAAAATAACTAGTATAGTTTTAGACAGTTTAACAGCTCAGTTAAATGCAACAGAAACATTTAAGATAGTATAGTGGTCTTGCTTCAGTTTTACAGGACTAGATGTCCAATGGGTGGGCTCCCACAGTCGCCTCTAGGTTCAGACAACCTAGTTCTAGGTTTAGAAAACCTAGTAAGAGCAAGACAATCATTATTAGCTTATGTTCAGTATTTTACTTTCAATAGTGGCACTGTACTGGATCAGATATCCATTGGGTTGGGCTCCCACAGTCATCCCTAGGTTTAGATAACCTAGTAAACCCTACTAAATTCGGGACTTGCAAACCCGGGTCTAGTTAGAGATGCGCGCGTAGCAAGTACAGTTACCGGGCCCAAACAGCAGCATGATTATGTATTTTCATCTATTTATGAAAATAGTTTTCAAAACTTCACAAATAGTTATGTGAATTCAGTACAGCTCTAGCATTAGTTTAGAATTAGCTCAGCTAAGTTTTTGTATCAGTTTAGTTTTCTATTGATACAATATGATAGCTTATGTTAGCACTTGTTGCCATGACTAGTTTGTTTGTATGCCATGCTATGTTTTTACATGTTCATTATATATTTCTAATAGCATGTTTTAAAAGCATGATTTCATCGTATGCATGTTTTTGTGAGGTAGATGGTTTCTTACTAAGTGTAAAGCTTACAGATACTTCTTTCCTTATACTGCAGATAAAGGTAAAGGAAAGATGGATTAGTGGAGGCTGGGGGACAATGCGATGAAGATGTATGTGGAACAAGGAACTTGGAATAACGATGCTTGGGAACTAGCCCACTTAGAACATAGCATTTTCTTTATGTCATTACTTTCCTGCACTTTAGTTGTTTAAGTGTTTTGAATTATGACAGTTATGCATAGATGGTTAGTTGTCATGATATTAGATAGCACTCCATGAGTAATGTTATGCTTAGTAGTTCTATTTTATGCTTATAGAGTTGCTGTATGTGATTTCGGCATGAATCAGTGCTGAAATCAGACTTCTGATAATAAATCAGGAACCCCGATCGATCAACCGATCGATTGGGGGTCTTCAATCGATCAATTGATCGATTGGTGAACTTGTTCCGCGAACAGTAAGCTCCTGGATCGATCAGCCGATCGATCCAGTCGCTTTCTGTCGTGAACAGGAAGCTGCCGGATCGATCAACCGATCGATCGAGGAATCGGGGAATTTGTTCCCGTGAACAGAGAGCTCTGGAATCGATCACTGGATCGATTGGCCAGCCTGGATCGATCAGCCGATCGATCCAGAATATTACCCCGAGCACAGTAGCAATATGAATCGATCCATGGATCGATCCAACAGCTTGTAATCGATTGAGTTGAATCTTAATCGATTGGGAAGCTGGGTTTCGACCAGGAAACCCTGTAATTCAGCTCCTTGACCATAAGGGATGTAGGATATGCCACGTATACCTTAGATTGCATCCCTTAGCACATGTAGTACCAAGAACTTGTATTAGCTTAGCAAGGTTTTAAATTGGTACAGTTTCCGCACCTAGACTTAGTAATGGTCATGGATATAGCTTAGCACAGCATAATGTGACGGTACGGCCTTACAGCCTAGCCAGTAGAAGCCGGGTCGTTACAGAGTGGTATCAGAGCAAAGTTCCATACTTCCTACACACACATCAGCATTGAACCTGCAGCTTCCAAGTAAGAATACCTCTCACTTTGTTATGTTTATTGCTTTCATGTTTGTAGATAACTAAAGTATGCTTATTTGTGATGGTAACTAACATGATAGTATTAGCTATGTAAACATGATGCTTTAGTTATGTATGTCCTTTGTTCCTTTAGAAATGGCACGAGGACGCCCAGCTAGAAGGGCACCAGCTACTGAGCCCCAGCATGAGGCAGGCAGTTCAGTGCCTCCCCCAGACCTTATAGTAGTAGTGGCTCAGTTACAGAAGCAACTAACAGAACAACAACAGGAGATAGCCACCTTAAAGGCTAATCAGCAGAATACTCCCACTGTCACCCCGGAACCAAACATAGCAACCCCAGTAGTTATAGAGGTTCCACCAGTCCAGCCTACAGCACCAGTAGCCCCAGCAACAGAGGCCAAGCCCGAGAACTTCTCAGGCACCAGTGAACCATGGGATGCTCAAGCCTGGTTCAAAACACTGGAGAGTACGATGGAGCTTCTGGACTGGACAGAGCATGAAAGGGTGAAGTGCACCTCCTTCTGCTTGACAGGAGATGCACGTATGTGGTGGGAGAGAATTAGAGCGAAGCGCCCAGTGAACCAGATGACATGGGCTGACTTCGAGAAATAATTCTTCGAGAAGTTCTTTCACATGCGGGTCACAAACCTCCACTATGACGAGTTCACTGAGTTTCGTCAGGGCAACCTATCAGCCGAGGAAGCCGTGAAGAAATTCAATAGATTGGCTCGTCTATGCCCCGAACTAGTCAGCACAGAAAAAGAACGAGTCCGGTTGATGCTCAAGATGCTGAGGCCGGAAATAGCAATGAACGTGGCTGGCGGCGTTCATAGGCCGCAAACCACCGAAGAACTAGTCAGCAGTGCTCTGACCACCGAGCACTACCAGAACCATATCAAGCAGCAGAAGCAAGTTCTCACAGAGTCCAAAGGGCAAGGAGGCTCAAGTACTCAGAAACAATAGGGCCACAGCTCTAACTGGAAAGGGAACTCCAGCAACAAGCGCAAACTAGGGAGTTACCCGAAAGGAGGACCAGCCAGAAAATAGCCTAGTTATCCCAAATGTGCTACTTGTGGGAAATTTCACCCAGGAGTTTGTCGCAAGGGAACACGAGGATGCATTGAATGTTGACAAGAAGGGCATATGGCTAAGCAATGCCCGAACAAGACAAGTCTTCCTCAACCACAGCCGATACAGTATGGAGGACAGCCAGCACAGCTACATTAGATGCAGGCCGTGTTAGATGGTCCACACATCAGCCAGGGCAGACTAGAAGCCCCTCCAGCTATGACGAATGTAAGGATCTACTCCTTAACCAGAGAAGACATAGCGAATGCCTCGACAGTTGTTACAGGTCAGACCAGTATTTTACAGCAAAGTACAACTGTCTTATTCGATACTGGGGCAACCCATTCTTATGTATCTAGGGCATATTTCGAAAAGTTAGCAATACCTCCAGAGGTACTCCGTGGTCAGTTTTTGACAACACTACCTTCAGGAGAAATTATGGCATCCACGCACTGACTCAGAGCAGTGCCAGTCATTATAGCAGACAGAGAGCTCTTTTGTGATCTGATAGTGCTAGATATGACTGATTATGATGTCATATTTGGAATGGACTTCCTAATCAGATACGGTGCCTCTATCGAGTGCTGTAAACAGAAAGTCATATTCCAACCTGAAGCAGGAGTACAATTTGAGTATAGCGGAGAATCAAAGAGAAAAGCAAAGAAATTTCTCTTAGCTCTGAAGGCACAGAAATTGTTAGATTCAGGATGTACGGGATTTTTAGCGCAGGTAGTCAATGCCAGTCAAGACAAGGACCAACAGCTAGCAGAGGTCCGAGTCGTATGTGACTACCCAGCAGTCTTCCCTGAAGAGTTACCAGGCCTAGCACCAGACAGGGAGATCGAATTTGAGATAGAGCTCATTTCCGGTACAAATCCTATCTCCAAAGCACCTTACCGCATGGCCCCAGCAGAACTGAAGGAACTTCAGGAGCAATTACAGGTTTCATACGTCCTAGTCACTCACCATGGGGAGCGCCTGTATTGTTCGTGAAGAAGAAGGACGGGAGCATGCGCCTGTGCATAGACTACCGGGCACTGAACCAAGTCACCATCAAGAACAGGTATCCTCTTCCCAGAATAGATGACCTATTTGATCAGCTAAAGGGAGCAGCAGTGTTCTATAAGATAGACCTCAGATCAGGTTATCATCAGGTGAAAGTTAAAGAAGGGGATATACCCAAGACAACATTCAGGACTAGATACGGACACTACGAGTTCGTAGTCATGCCCTTTGGCGTGACAAATGCTCCAGCTACTTTCATGGACCTCATGAACAGAGTATTCAGGGACTACCTAGATAGATTTGTTATTGTGTTTATCGATGACATTCTTATCTATTCAGGAACTCAGGAAGAACATGCAGAGCACCTGAGAATAGTATTGCATACCCTTTAGCAGAACCAGCTGTACGCCAAGTTCACGAAATGTGAATTTTGGTTAGATCAGGTGTCCTTCCTGGGTCACATCATCTCAAAGGATGGTATCATGGTAGACCCCAGTAAAATAGAAGCTGTGAGTAACTGGACAAGACCTAAGAATGCTAGTGAAATCAGAAGCTTCTTGGGACTAGCAGGTTATTACAGAAAATTTGTAGAGGACTTCTCCAGAGTAGCCTCCCCACTGACAGCTCTCACCAGGAAGAACAGAAAATTTCAGTGGACAGAGGACTGCGAGAACAGCTTCAGCGAGTTAAAGATGAGATTGACCAGTGCTCCCATTTTGACTCTACCAGAAAACACAGACAGCTTTGATATTTACAGTGACGCCTCTAAATTGGGACTAGGGGCAGTACTGATGCAAAATGGCAAGGTGATCGCCTATGCCTCCAGACAACTCAAGGAATATGAGAAGAATTACCCTACTCATGACCTTGAGCTTGCAGCAGTAGTGTTCGCTCTCAAAATTTAGAGACATTACTTGTATGAAGCTCAGTGCAGAGTGTAGACAGATCATCAAAGTCTGAAGTACTTCTTCACTCAGAAGGATCTGAATATGCGGCAGCGTAGATGGCTTGAGTTGGTCAAAGATTATGACATAGACATCCTCTACCACCTAGGAAAGGCCAATAAAGTGGCAGACGCACTTAGCAGAAAGTCCAGTGCTACCTTACTATCCCTAGCAGCCGTGTCACCGTCCCTACAGAAAGAGATCACAGATTTTGGTCTCGAACTTATAGTAGGATAGCTCTCTACTATGACATTAGCATCCAACCTGCTTGGTGACATTCAGACAGCTCAGGAGCAGGATCCTGAAATTCAGAAAATCAAGCAAGGGTTAGCCAAATCAGAAAGTAGAGAATTCAGAGTGTCCGATAGTGGGGTATTATACTTCAGTGACAGACTCTGTGTTCCAGATCAGGAGGAACTAAAGAGGAAGATTTTAGACGAGGCTCACAGGACTCCTTATGCGATGCATCCGGGTTCCACTAAGATGTACCAAGATCTAAAGAAACGTTTTTGGTGGCCCGGGAGGAAAAGAGACATCGCTAGATATGCTAGCACCTGTCTGACCTGTCAGAGGGTTAAGGCAGAACATCAGAGACCAGGAGGAGTTCTGCAGCCTATTCAGATTCCAGAATGGAAGTGGGAAGATATTTCCATGGATTTCATAGTGGGACTCCCCAGAACCACAAATGGTTTTGATACCATCTGGGTAATAGTCGACAGGTTGACTAAATCAGCCCACTTCTTAGCTATCAGGATATCCTACTCCATGGAGCAGCTAGCTCAGTTGTATCTCAAGGAGATCGTTATATTACATGGAGTCCCACAAACCATCATTTCAAACAGAGACAGTAGGTTCACATCACACTTCTGGGAGTGTGTACAGTCAGCATTGGGCACTAAGTTAAAATTCAGCACAGCCTTCCATCCTCAGACAGATGGTCAGACGAAGCGAGTAAATCAGGTACTCGAAGATATGCTCCGAGCATGTGCCCTAGACTTCAAGGGAAGTTGGTGCAAATATCTGAGTTTAGCAGAATTTGCATACAACAACAGCTATCAGGCCACTATCGGTATGGCACCTTACGAGGCTCTCTATGGGCGGAGGTGTAGATCTCCAATCTGCTGGTGTGAAAGTGGTGAACAGAAAGAACTAGAACTTCAGACAGATCTAGTAGCAGATACCACAGCAGCTATACAGCAGATCCGCAAGAGGATAGAGACAGCGCAGAGCCGCAAGAAAAGCTATGCTGATACACGGCGTAGACCCTTAGAGTTTTCAGTTGGAGATACAGTATTTCTCCGAGTTGCTCCCATGAAGGGAGTAATGCGTTTTGGGAAAAAGGGCAAACTAAGTCCCAGATATGTGGGACCATACCTTATCACTAGAAGAGTTGGCAAGGTAGCATATGAGCTAGAGCTACCACAGGAGATGTCAACCATCCATAATGTATTTCATGTCTCTATATTGAAGAAGCATATCCCAGATGCCACCCAGGTGATTGAGCCCCAGTCGGTACCAGTCCGCGAAGACCTCAGCTATGACAGTCAGCCTATTCAGATAATAGACCGAGCAGTTAAGAAATTACGGAACAAGAAAGTACCATTAGTAAAAGTTATTTGACAAGATCACACCACAGAAGAGGCAACATGGGAGACAGAAGCTAGTATGAGACAGAAGTACCCAGAGTTATTCTAAGTTCGAGAACGAACTTTTTATAAGGTATGGGGGATTGTAATGCCTGAAAATTCTCAAATAATTATTAGAAATATCCGAGTATTTTTCTGAATTTTAGGATATTTTTATAGAATTTTTAGAGCAGCGGAAGTAGCAAAAACAAATAGAATCGTGAAAGCTTACGACTTACGCGGGAATTGAACCCGAGACCTATTGGGTCCTACGACTTATGGTGAACTCTAGTAACCAAGTGAACCCAGCAGGGTCGTGCTGAAAAGAAAGGGAATCAGTTATATTTAAGTTAGAGTTGGGCGAATTAATTCCTTAATATAAATAGGGAATCAAGTGAAGAGTTATTTTATTTTAACGTAACTCTCTCCTCCCTCACCCTAGTCACGCCACCCTCTCTCTTTCTCCCTCACCTCTCAGCGCCAACCTCAAGAAGGCTAGGGTTCCGTCCCAAGAGCGATAGGAACAACTTCCGGCGACAATTCCGGCACGAGGGCGTTTCTCTCCGTGAGAAGAGCACGTAGACGCAAGAGGATCGTCGAGGGAATCGTCTCCACCGGAAAACTAGCGACTAGAATCGTAAGAAATCTAGCGCAAGAGGTAAGAAACCCCTCATTTGCAGTATAAGTAGCTTTCGTATGATTGTGTGCCTTTAGATTTGCTATATGCAGATTTTTGTCGACATACAGGGTGTATTTAACCCTCCTCATAGATTTAGGGATTAGTCGAGCATCTCTAGATGGGCCGGACATGTTTTCCCCTTTAGTTGGAGGTTTTAGACGTTGTCGGGTGCCTAGAGGTGATCTCCCTAATAGAGAGGAGAGATGACGTACACCAAGTGTTCGATAAAATAACCAGTATAGTTTTAGACAGTTTAACAGCTCAGTTAAATGCCACAGAAACATTTAAGATAGTATAGTAGTCTTGCTTCAGTTTTACAGGACTAGATGTCCAATGGGTGGGCTCCCACAGTCGCCTCTAGGTTCAGACAACCTAGTTCTAGGTTTAGACAACCTAGTAAGAGCAAGACAAGCATTATTAGCTTATGTTCAGTATTTTACTTTCAGCAGTGGCACTGTACTGGATCAGATATCCATTGGGTTGAGCTCCCACAGTCGTCCCTAGGTTTAGATAACCTAGTAAACCCTACTAAATTCGGGACTTGCAAACCCGGGTCTAGTTAGTGATGCGCGCATAGCAAGTACAGTTGCCGGGCCCAAACAGCAGCATGATTATGTATTTTCATCTATTTATGAAAATAGTTTTCAAAACTTCACAAATAGTTATGTGAATTCAGTACAGCTCTAGCATTAGTTTAGAATTAGCTCAGCTCAGTTTTTGTATCAGTTTAGTTTTCTATTGATACAATATGATAGCTTATATTAGCACTTGTTGCCATGACTAGTTTGTTTGTATGCCATGCTATGTTTTTTCATGTTCAGTATATATTTCAAATAGCATGTTTTAAAAGCATGATTTCATCGTATGCATGTTTTTGTGAGGTAGATGGTTTCTTACTAAGCGTAAAGCTTACAAATACTTCTTTCCTTATACTGCAGATAAAGGTAAAGGAAAGATGGATTAGCGGAGGCTGGGGGACAATGCGATGAAGATGTGTGTGGAACAAGGAACTTGGAATAACGATGCTTGGGAACTAGCCCACTTAGAACATAGCATTTTCTTTATGTCATTACTTTCCTGCACTTTAGTTGTTTAAGTGTTTTGAATTATGACAGTTATGCATAGATGGTTAGTTGTCATGATATTAGATAGCACTCCATGAGTAATGTTATGCTTAGTAGTTCTATTTTATGCTTATAGAGTTGTTGTATGTGATTTCGGCACGAATCAGTGCTGAAATCAGACTTCTGATACGAAATCAGGAACCCCGATCGATCAATCCATCGATTGGGGTTTTCAATCGATCAGTTGATCGATTGGTGAACTTGTTCCACGAACAGTAAGCTCCTGGATCAATCAGCCGATCGATCCAGTCGCTTTCTGTCGCGAACAGGAAGCTGCCGGATCGATCAACCGATCGATCGAGGAATCGGGGAATTTGTTCCCACGAACAAAGAGCTCTGGAATCGATCACTAGATCGATTGGCCAGCCTGGATCGATCAGCCGATCGATCCAGAATATTACCCCGAGCACAGTAGCAATCTGAATCGATCCATGGATCGATCCAACAGCTTGCAATCGATTGAGTTGAATCTGAATCGATTGGGAAGCTGGGTTTCGACCAGGAAACCCTGTAATTCAGCTCCTTGACCATAAGGGATGTAGGATATGCCACGTATACCTTAGATTGCATCCCTTAGCACATGTAGTACCAAGAACTTGTATTAGCTTAGCAAAGTTTTAAATTGGTACAGTTTTCTGCACCTAGACTTAGTAATAGTCATGGATATAGCTTAGCACAGCATAATGTGACGGTCCGGCCTTACAGCCTAGCCAGTAGAAGGCGGGTCGTTACATTGTGGGTCGTAAGTCTTTAGGTATATCAAAGATATCTAATCATATCCAATCAGTCCATGAGTCAGGATCTCCCATGGAACAACATTAGGCGAGTCGATTGATCATCGCCTTATAAACCATCATGCTACCAAAAGAGGTAGAAAAGTACTCTCTCTCCAAACACCTCAAAGTAATCGCTAAGTGATTACTTGATCTCAAATATCATCATCTGCTTCTTCGTTCACGTGGTACCTGGTCACGTAAAAGATAAGCAGCTAACTCCAACTTTCTCATGCCAATACAAATCATATATCCGAATGTACTCTCCAAGATATATACCCTAGTAACGGTTGCATCTCATAAGTGTTAAGCAGGTAGCTTTACACTCTTCCACATCGGTGGGGGTATCCTCCGAATGTACCTTCTAAGTCATCCAACCCGATACAGATTGTCAATGGTCAAAGTCCCTATGAAATAAGATATATAGATCCTCGATAAACTGGCCAAGCCGACTATGATATACGACTAATTAAGTCTTTTCTACGTCGGTACAAGTCATGTACTCAAATGTGCTCCAGATATCTAACAAGCATGAGTAACCCAAGGATCAGAATCTCTATTAAAATAGAGTAAGTCGGTTACCTAATGATCGAACTGCCAAATAAATCGGTCATCTACTAACTGATCTAATAACAGTAAATCAATCATCCACTGATGAAACTAACCAAGGTAAATCTTTCCACAACTACCCAAGTCCACAAGGGTAAATCGGTCCTCTATAGATAAAACCAAAAAGAATATAAATTAATCCTTTACTGACTAAACTAACAGGAGCACGAACCCATCTAAGATAAGTCAAACCACAACTGCACAAGTCAACCAGGTAAATCAATCCTAAACTGACCGAACCAATAGGAGTAAACCAGTACTCTACTAATTGAGTCAACATGAGTATACAAATACCATCCACTACCCAGCTAATAATAACAGAGTCTGGTAAGTGACTCTAACTCTCAACCAACTAGTAGTAACATAAGCTAAAACTGTTGGTCGTATGATATGATGTATCCCTTAAGACTGTAATCCTTGATCTCCTGTAGGGTCAACCGTGATCAGTGATTGACCCAACACATGAAATGCATGCTACAAACAACTAGACAGGTACTAACAAAAGAGTACTAATACATGACATAACTATCATAGACCACTATGCATGTACTAAAAGAAGTGCATGATAATAATAAACAAACATACCTCCTATAGCTTGGAGATGTCCTGCAGTTGCCTGGTCCTAAAACTCGAAATGTCACATCTAGAAAACCCAAAACATGAAATCTAAAATACAGGAAATAAGCTTAATAAATTTGGCTCTGATACCAACAAATTGTGACGCCCCAGAGGAGTCTCTACCGACAAAATTTCGGCAACATCTCCCCTATACCGGTGACAATATGAATCATATATATATATACACAACTATATACATCAGCCCACATGGTTGGAATATACACAACACTACAAGAAAAACCCTCATAGACATTGATGGAACAACAACGGTTTTAAGCAAATTTCGATATCTTTGAGTATTTTACACCGGTTTTTCCAAAAACCGGTTTCTATGAGCACAGATTTTCACTCATAGACATCGGTTTTTTTTAGCCGATGTCTATGAACGCCTTTTTTTCGTTAATAGACATCAATTTTAACAACGGTTTTTAAAACTCAGATAGCTTCCTTGTTCTATCTACGAAATCGGATAGTAAAAAACCGTTGTTAAAAGTGGTGTTAATGAACCAAAATAAAATAATTTAATTTTCCCACCAATACTTAGCCAAAATTTGCAACACTTCACTCTTTCCTTCAAACCTAAACCTATATTGCACCGTTCATCGTATACCGTCGCGATGCCACCACCACTTTCCTCCTCGCCACTGGTCATCCGACCATCTCTCTCAGCCTCATCTCCCTCTTCCCCTTCCTAGATCGGCACCCCTTCCTCTCCCGATCAGGATCAACACACGACACCCTTGCTTCTCAGTCCAACCACACCGCATCTCCTCCAACTCCTCCCTTTGGGTGAGAAGAGGAGCCCTTCTTCGCATTCCGGTAGTTTTTCCTTCATCCATCTCCGATCCAGCATTCACTGCCACCGCTGGAGTCCTTCTTCGCATTCCTATAATTTTTCCTTTATCCATCGTCGCTACTGAAGTCCTTCCTCATCTTCGACAGTTTCATCTTCTTGATATCTTGATTGCAAGTATTAATTGATTGATGCATGCAATGTGTTTGATGAATTTCCTTAAACACTACCTTGAGTTGATTTTATCATTTTTGTTTGCTAGATTGAGGAGTTGTTATTTCCTGTTGCTAAGTTGGTTTTATGTATTCCTTGAACTAGCAAGTTCATTTATTGGTATAATGATGAAGTGCAAATTTTGTTTGTCATACTAAGTTAATTGTTGATTTTAAAAATATGAAATACTATGTAATATGGCTCATTGTTGTAATTGTCTTGATATTTTTGATTGATTTTATATTCATTAGTACAACAAAATGAAAAAAGCATGGATGGCAAAGGATAGATTATCACATGAGTTTGAACTTGGACTAGAATCTTTCTTGCAATTTGCGCTGCAACATGCTACTAATCCTACTAGTATACCTTGTCCTTGTACGAAATGTGGCAATCTATGGAACAATAATATTAACAGCATAAGGGCACATGTGTACTATAATGGTATAGACTTAACATACAAAAAATGGTTATGGCATGGAGAAGAATCTGTATTAGGAGATTTAAAGAAAGAGAATGATGCAGCTGGAGAAAGTGAAAACTATTTTGCTGATAAACCTGTAGATATGGTACACGCTACATATGAATGTTCAGAGAATCCAGATCAATTTATAAAATTACTTGAGGATGCTGAGAAACCTCTGTATACTGGGTGTACTAAATTTACAAAGTTAGAAGGAGGTAGAGTTGGTTCGCACTATCAGACGGAGGATGTCCGAGGCACAGGACTATCAGAAGAGTTATGTTGATTGGAGACGGAGACCCCTGGAGTTCTCTACTAGCGACCATGTATTTCTGAGAGTCTCACCCATGAAAGGGGTGAAGATATTTGGCCCTTGAGGTAAGCTAGCTCCACGATATATTGGGTCTTTCCAAATCTTGGAGAGGGTTGGAGTGGTAGCTTACCATTTGGCGCTACCACCATCTCTGGCAAACATTCACGATGTATTCCATGTGTCCATGTTGAGGAGTTACATAATCTGACCCAGTACATGTTCTGTCAGATATGTCGATTCCCATTCAGACTGACGTTACCTACGAGGAGGTTCTGGTATAAATTCTGGACCACAGGGAGCGTCAACTGTGGAACTATTGGTTGGTCCTAGGAATATCGTACCGGTTCCACTGTACAAAAATTTTGTACAAGTGTCGAACCTTTCCTAACAACCTATTGTGTTCTTAAGAAATTAAATTCGGAATCGCAAACGGAACTTAACCTTGTTGATTCCAAATTTAACTTATCTGTTCTTAATGGTTTAGACTTGGATCGCAAGCGGAACTTAACACTATTGATCCAAATCTACCTATGTTACAAATTCAATTAAATATTTATTTCAAAAATTGGCTCCCAGGTCAAATATGGCGAGGCACATGGCCTTCTTGGGTATGGGAGCATCCACCATTGCCTCGGCAAAGCCTCTTAACGAAATTCAATATTTAATTTCCTAAAATTATATTAGGTTTAACCAAAAAGAACAATCGAATCACAAGATCGAAAAAAAAACATAACTTCGAATATCTAATCCGAAAATCTAGAATCATATGCCTCTTATGTTTGGAATTCATACAAAGAAAACTAGTATGATGCAGAAAATAATTACTAGTTATACCTTTCTTTGTACGCAATGACCTCTTGATCTTCTACCGTATTCCTCTTCTTATCTCAGGCGTTGTGTGGGCAACGATCTACCGAGATGAGAACCACCCAAGTCGTTCTTCTTCCTCACCAAGTTTCGGTCACCAAAAACTCCTCCAAGGATGTAGAGGTTCGGCTACCACCACCAAGCTCCAAGGGATGCAAGAAACAAAGCCTCCTTTCTCTCCTTCTTCTCCAAGCAATATCCGGCCACCTTCCAAGCTCCAAAGGATGAAGAGTTTCGGCCAAGGAGAAGAAAGAAAAAGGAGAAGGGAGAACTAGAAGGGTCGGCCACACCACCAAGGAAAAGAGGAGGAGAATAGAATATAGTTCTTCTCCATGAAGGCACCCCTACACCCTCTTTTATAATCCATGGTCTTGGCAAATAAGGAAAAATTAAATAAAATCTTCCTTATTTTCTTTTCCATCAAAAGGAAAATTTAATTAATTAAAACTTATTTCCTTTTCTTAAAATAATATGGCCGACCACCTCATAATCCCAAACAAGGAAAGTTTTAACAAGAATTAAAACTTCCTAATTTGTTTCCAGAAATTTTAAAATAAAAATTTCTCTAATAATTTATCCCTTCATGGTTGGTTATAAAAGGAAATTTTATAAATTAAAATATTTCTTTTAAACATGTGGATGATTTCCAAAAAGGAAAGTTTTCTTTAAAATTAAAATCTTCCTTTCAATCTACAAATAAGGAAAGATATCAAATCTTTTCTTAATTTTTTGTATAAACTTATAAAAGGAAATATTTAATTTTAAAACTCTCTTTTTAAATAATGAACATGGTTACAAAAAAGGAAAGTTTTATCAAAATTAAAATCTTCCTTTCAATCTACAAATAAAGAAAGATATCAAATCTTTTCTTAATCTTTTGTAGAAAGCTATAAAAGGAAAGATTTAAATTTTAAACTCTCTTTTGAAAACAAGGAATCCACATAAGAAAAATTTTAAAATAAAAATCCTTTTAATTTGCTTAGGGTCGGCCACACCACTTGGCTCATCCTATTGGTCTTGGTCGGCCCCTAGCTTGGGGTCCAAGCTAGCTTGGTCAGCCACATTAGGATGGGTATAAAGGTGGGTATAGGTGGGTATAATATTTTATAAATAAGAGGCTACGATAGGGACCGAGAGGAGAAATTGGTTTTGGTCTCCCGATGAAATTAAGCTTCCCGTGTTCACCCCAAATACCCAACTTAATTTTATCAATAATAATTCATACCACTAAAGAATTATTATTGAAC